>NW_004524583.1:27978666-27979407 GCF_000260255.1 Octodon degus
TTGATGAGGTTAGCTAGGGGCTTATCAATTTTATTTAATCTTTCAAAGAACCAGCTTTTTGTTTCATTAATTCTTTGAACTGTTTTCTTTGTCTCCATTGAATTAATTTCTGCTCTAATCTTTATGATTTCTTCCCGATTTGGGCTCTGGGTTGGTTTGCTCTTCCTTTTCTAGTTGCTGGAAGTGCAACATTAGGGTGTTTATTTGTTTTTTCCTAATGTGTGAGTTCACAGCTATGAATTTCCCTCTGAGAACTCTTTTCATCATATCCCACAAATTCTGATAAGTTGTGCTTGAATTTTCATTGAATTGTACATATTGTTGAATTTCTTGTTTAATTTCATCTATGACCCATTGGTTATTGAGTAGGGTGTTGTTTAATTTCTATGTATGTAGGGTTTTTTTTCTGGTTTCTTTTGTCATTTATTTCCAGTTTCATTGCAGTGTGGTCAGATAATATGCATGGGATAATTTGTTTTCTTGCACATACTTAAGCATGAGCTATGGACCAGTATGTCGTCTATTTTAGAAAATGACCCATGTGCAGCTGAGAAAAATGTTTATTCAGCAGTGTTTGGGTGGAACATTCTGTATGTGCCCACCAAGTCCATTTGTTTCAAGCTCTGGTTCAGTTCTGTTACTTCTTTGCTAACTTTTTCTCTGGTTGGCCAATCTTTTGGGAATAAGGGGTGTTAAAGTCTCCTGTTAAGATTGTGGTATTGGACATTAGATTTTTCATGT
>NW_004524583.1:27979507-27988410 GCF_000260255.1 Octodon degus
GAGGTTTAACAGTGTACTGCTAAGTTAATGGAGCCAATCTGAAAAGGTCATATGTTAGATAATTCCAACTATGTGGCATCTTGAAAAAACCCCAAACTATGGAGATATTTTAAAAAACAAGAAATAAAAAATTTTTTTGGGGGGGGAAGCATGTAAATGAGGTACACTGAGTTTTTGGACAGTAAAACTATTCTGCATATCTAATGGTAGACATATACTATTATATATCTGTGAAAATCCATTCAATGCATAGAAACAAGAGCGAACCCCAGTGTAAACTGGGGACTAACACAGACGAGTTGAGGTAGGTCCATCCAGTCTACACAACACTCTGATGGAGGCTGTTGATGGTGGAGGCTGCGTCCGTGCCAGATGGGACGTTTATGAGGAATTTTTGAATTTTGTTGTGGTCCTAAGATGTTTTAAAAAATAAGATATAATTAAAAAATAACAAGATAGTAAGAGACTATCAGACTACAGTCCTAGAGGATAACCCACTACTATTATGGACTACTGGACTATATTAGATTATTTTGCTGAATTCACGTGCCTGCAATATTTTAATGGCAATGGAATACCCATCTCTAACAGAACTAAACAAAAAAAGGGGATATAAATGAAGGACCATTTTATATCTGTATATACAAAAATAGGAAAGATATCCAGCTACTTTTTCTTAAAGCAATGAGAAGATTTCTGCTAATAGTGTTTAGACAGGATATCATGTCTGCATCTTGTACTATGAATAACCACCACAAAGACAACAATATGCAATGTATTAATTATTGAAACTGTCCTACTAGCCTGTTTTAAAACCGTCTCATTGCTATTTGTTTCTCAATAAAATTAATAAAAAAATGAAAAGGCAATATGATATGAAAACTGTTGGCATTACTGTCCATGAAAAAGGCAGAAATGAACATTACTAGGGTGAAAGGGTCACATAGTTACACATAATATTTTTTAAAAAGCAATCTGAAGATTTATGACAACAATACTGAAAATTTAGACAAAATAAGATTTTTCAATAAAATGTCGACTTTCCAAAGCTAATTCAAAAAGAAGTATATTGGCTGTTGTTATAACATTTAAATAAAAGAAAGCTACTGCTAAAAATCTATTTTCCTCTGTTTCTATCCTTTCTTCCTTTACTCATAACTGAAGCTCAGTGGCTTTACCAGCATATTCTAGGTGACAAAATATGGTGGAGTAGAAATTGGCAGCAAAATGCAACCTCTCCAGGACCTGGAATGGGGACACCTGGGAAACAACAGCTTGGTGGAGAGAAAAAAGGAAGTGTCTGGGAATTGGGAGGGAGCCGGCAGATGAACTGGCAACTACTGAGAAGTGGAGAAATGAAGCACCACACGCACACAAGATGAAACAGTCTGGTAAGCTCACCTCAGTTCCTGGAAGGGAGACCCGTCTCTGCTGACACAAGGTTATCTCAGAGAGGGTCAGCAGCTCCGGGAGAAACAGGCTGAGCTGCTAGCTCTGGCCTGAGGAAAAGCCATGGCTGCTGTCAACCCCAAGCAAAGCCTAGGGCTTTCCTCTGAAGGTGACTTCTTCCAAAAGGCAGTGCATAGCTGATGAAATCCAGGGCAGGGCCTGTCACATTTGACTGGGCTAATCAGGAAGCACTTGGGAGAGGACTTAGTTACTTAAGACTGAACTACAGAACCACTAGATGTCAGGGTTTCTGGTGCTCCCCTAGAATAGTGCCTGGGTGGGAGAAGGCCACAAGAGACTGTCATGGGGAGTGCATAGGCTAACCACAAGCCTCCTTGAGAAGCTTAAGGTTGGGAAGGAGACGGGGCCTTGCTCTCTGTGATGAGAAGCCAGGATAGGTATGTGTGAATTTTCAAGGGGGGGGGGTCAGAAAGTGCTGGCACTAAGTCCAGTAGATTGCTTGAACCCCTGCCCTGTTCACAGGTCTTCCTGAACCCTTGCCTTCCCCGCAAAACTCAGTGCTCTCCACACTTTATCCATCCATCAATACAAGCAAGGATATGCTTCAGCTTGGATGGTTGCTGTAGACTGGGGTATACAGACAGAGGGGGTTCCTGGGGTGGGGAGCACCTCACAAACCCACAGAAAATTAAAATTAGATGGAGGACAGCTGTGATTTGGGGTGCACAGAGGAACAAGGAAACTAGAAGCTGCCAGAGTGACTGCAGCCTTAGGGTGGACACTGCTGACCAAATGTGCCCAACGAGAAAGACAGAGAAGCCTCGGCATTCACACGCTGGAGCGAGTGTGTAAAGAGAGTCTTAGCAAGACTCACTCGCCCGTCCCCATGACCTGTGCGTTCTAATTCTCCAGATCTTGGAAAGAAATCACTCATGGAATGAATTTTCTTTTTTGGTGGACTCATTTATTTTCTTTCTCTTTTATTCTTCATTGTTTTTTCTTTGGGGGGGGAGCAGGTTTTTAAAATTTTACTCCGTTTTTCTTTTTATTGTTTGTTCTTTTCTGTTTCTTATATCTAATTCTACCAATTTTCTTTAATCCTTAATAGGATCCCTTATCTTTCGTTTCTCTCCTCCTCATTTCCTATTCTCTATTTTTCAAATTTTACTTCCTCAATTTTCTCATTACCAATGTGCTTTACCTTTAGGCAGCCATTAAGATTCATCAATCTTTAAACATTCAGTTAACTTTATGCTGTTCTTGTTGAATTGTTTTCTATTGTTAATGGCAATATAGTTGCCGCACTTAGTAGATAACTACTGCATGTCAATATTTGGTTTGTTTTTATGTCTGTACTATTATTATAGATTGCTTTTTTATCAGTGAAGATGGTACGGTGCTTGTTTTTATTGGTCCTTACAGCATTTCAATATCCCATCTGTCTTTGACTATTGCTGATGCTGATGTCGTTATTATTGCTAGCATGGCATAATTATTGCTATTAGCTAGATTTTCTTGTATGCCAATATCTGGCTTGCCCTTGTGTCAACAGCGTTCTGTGGTTCATTTCAATTGGACTAGAAATAACTGGCAAAGCCCCACAGAAATTACACAAGTGTATGAAATTTAAGTAATACTCTCCTGAGTAATCAAGGGTGTCACAGAAGAAGTCAAGGAAGAAAATAGACCTTTCCTGGAATTGAATAATAATAATGCCAATACAACATTCCAGAACCTACTGGACTCAAAGAAAGAAACTGTAAAGTTTTGAGTTCTGAATGCCCACATTAGGAAAACAGAGAAAGCCTATATAAATAACCTAATGATGTTCCTCAAAGTCTTAGAAAAACAAGAGTAATTCAAATCCAAAGCAAGAAAGAAAATTATAGGGCTGGGGAGATAGCTCAGTGGTATAAGCGCCTGCCTGCTAAGTTCAAGGATCTGGGTTCAAGCTCTGATACTGCATGCCATGCCATGTGGAGCCTTGGGAGTGCTGTGCCAGCCACAAAACCGGGCATGGTGGCACATGCCTGTAATCTCAGTGCTGGAGAGGCTGAGACAAGAAGACCACTATGAGTCTGAGCTGTGTAGTGAGACCCTATACCAAATACACAAACAAACAAATAAATAAATAAATAAAATATTTAAAAAAAGCAAGCAACATTGAAAAGAAAAAAGAAAGAAAACTGTAAAGATCAGCGCAGAAATTACTGAAATTGGCACATACACAATGTGTCATTTTTGTCATATACATACAAAAATACAAGAAATCAATGAATCAAAAATCTGGTTCTTCAAAAGAATAAACAAAATAGATAAACCAGTAGCCAATCTTACGAAAAAGCAAAGACCCTAATCAGTGCAATTAGAAATTTTTAAAAAGTTGAGTCACAGTAACATCAAAATCTAGAAGACTATTAGTCACTACTTTGAAAACTTCAACTCTGCTAAGTTGGAAAGTCCAGAAGATAAGGAAATATCTCTAGATAAATATAAATTACCAAAACTGAACCAAGAATATATAGACACCCTGCATAAGCAGGACAATCTTGAGTAAACAGGATATGAAATTGAAGCAGTAATTAAAAGACCTGCCAGCTGAGAAAAGTGGATGGCCCAAATGGTTTATTATTGAGTTTTTAAAGAACTTCAGGTAAGATCTAATGCCAGTATTCCACATGTTCTTTATTGAAACAAAAACAAAACAAGTACTCCCAAAATCATTGCTGAAAGCTACAGAATTACCCTGATTATAAAACCAGACAAGGACTGAGCTGAAAAAGAAAACAGCAGGCTAATAGCTTTAATGAATAAAAATGCAAAAATCCTCAACCAGATCCTGGCAACAGGGTGCAGCAAATCATCAAAAAGATCATTATCCACCAAGGATGCTTAATCTCACCAATGCAAGTATCACCCAACATACGCAAACATAACACACCACGTACGCAGAAGCAGGACAGAAATCACACGATCATCTCAGGAGACTCACCAAAGGCCTTGGACAAAATTCAACATCTGTTCATGATAAAAACACCAAAGAAAATGGATAAAGACTTTATCTCAATCTCATAAAAGCCATTTATGACAAATCTTCTGCGAGCATCATAGTAAGTGAACAAAGCTGAAAGCTTTCTGTGTAAAATCAGGATCAAGACCAGGATGTCCACTGTTACCACTGCTTGGCAGTATAATATTCAAAGTATTAAGAAGAACGATTAGGCAGGAGAAAGAAATAAAATGGGTACATATAAAGAAAAAAATCAGATTATCATCCTTTACAGATGACATGATCTTCTACGTAGAAGACTGCAGAAATTCCACTAACAGACTATTAGAGTTAATGACAAAATCTGGCAATGTAGCCAGACAAAATCAATGCAAAAATCAACAACATTCCTACACACCAGTAATTAATCAACCAACCAAGAAAAAAATTAGGAAAACAATATCCTCCAGAGCAGCAAAAGTTAAATACTTAGGCATTAACCTATTTTTTGTGGAACTGGGGATTGAACTCAGGCCCTTGCACTTGCCAGGGAAACGCTTATTCTACTGAGCCATCTCCCCAGCCCCGGCGTTAACCTATTGAAAGAAGTAAAAGACTACCAAGAAAAATATTATCTGAAAAAGGAGACTAAAGAAGATGTCACAGAACCAACACTGGCAAAATGGCCACCTCCAAAATGTTTAATAACACAACCTCAATAGACAGTACCAGAAGCATTCCTCATAGAACTACAGCAAACAGTGATAACATCCACAGGGAACTAGAAAATATCCAGAAAGGAAAACTAATCATCAGGAGGTATCACAGTCTTGTGACGATACTACAAGGCTACAATTATAAAAACTGCATAGTAGTGGCAAAAAAAAAAAAGACATGCTAATCAATGGAATAGAGCAGAGAATTTAAAAACAGTCATCTCATCTTTGACACAGGGACCAAAAACATGCAATAGCCTCTTTAGTAAATGGTGCTGGGAAAAGCAGCATGCAAAAAAGGTCAACTCTAAACCCATATTTCTAAAATAAAAAATGAAAATAGATAAAAGACCTACATATATACTAGAACCAAAACACTCAGTCTGCTGGAAGATAAAATAGGCAAAATTCTTGAAGTCATGTATAGGCAAAGACTTTCTGAATAAAACCCTAACTGTACAAGAAATAATATCAAGAACTAACAAATGGGATAATGTGAAATTACAAAGCTTCAGCAGAGCAAAGGAAAAAAAATCAACAAAATGAAGAGTCGACCTACAAAGTGGGACAAAATTTTGTCAGCTATATCTTAAACAGTGGACTAATATCTAGAATACATAAAGAACTAAAAATAAAACACACCCTTCAAACTAAAGGGCCCAATCAAGAAACAGGAAACTGAAATAAGAATAAATAGTCAATAACACATGAAAAATGTTCAGCATCTCTGGTCATCATAGAAATGCATATTGAGACAATTTCAAGATTCCATCTTACTCCAGAATGGCCATGAAGAAATAAAACAATAACAATGCTGGTGAGACTGAGGGGGACAAAGAACACTTCTACACTGTTGCAGGGAATGTAAACTAGTATGACCACAATGGAAATCACTATGAAAATTTCTCAAAAAAGTAAAATTAGAAATTCCATTTGAGTCAACTTTTTTCCCCTCTAGGTATCTTTGAAGCAGAGACATCATTACCTACATATGATATAGGCGATACATGTATACCTATATTTATAGGAGCACAACTCGTGTAACTACATCTTGGAAGTTGCTGATCTGTCCATCAAAAGATGAATGGATAAGAAAATGTGGTATTTATACACAATGGTAATGAGATGCACTTTGAGAGTATCATGTTAAATCAGACTCATAGCTGAAATATTGCATAGCTTTTAAAAAATATTTTAGTACAGGGTCTACAGGGTCTCACTACACAGACTGCACTCATAGTGACCCTCCCGTTGTCCCCCTCCAGGTGCTGGGATTACGGGCACGCGCCACCATGTGCAGTCTCAGGCACCATCTCAATGTGTCCCAGGGGTGGGGCTGGCATGCCAGAGATGGAACCTGGTCCCTGCTCCTGTCTAAGCAGGTGCTTTAGTCTAAGCACAGCTTTTCTTATATGAGAAGTCCAAAGTAAAAAAAAAAGATCTACATAAAAGATAGAGTGGGCTGGGAAGGTAGCTTGGCGGTCTAAGCCCCTGCCTGGCAAGGACTCGGGTTCGATCCCTGGTACTGCATACTAAAACCAGGTATGGTGGTGCACGCTTGTAATCACAGTGCTGGGAGGGCTGAGACAGCAGGATCACTACAAGTCCAAGCTGTGTAGTGAGGCCCTGTACCAAACAAACAAACAAGTAAATAAAAGATTTTTTTTTAAAAGATAGATTATAAACACAGAGATAAATCTTTTGCAAAAGAGAAGGGGACCAAGAGATGGCAATGTGGGGGAAAGGAAGAAGGACAAAGGGATGACCAGGGAGTGAAGATGTGTCATGCAGACGCCCCCTGATGAATGTGATCATTGAATGTAAACATGTTCTAACACAAATTTATGAAAGCATTATATGTGACCTTCAAGTAGCTTTATAGGCATATTTTAAGTGATCGCCACATAATCTACTCATACAAGTCAGTTTATAGAAAGAAAAGGTATGGGGCCCCAGCCCTAGCTCAATTCTTTAAGTGGCTGCTTCCACAATGCTGGCAGCCTCAGTTTGCTGTAGTTCGATCCCCACAGCACTCCAGCCATTCAAAAGTGCCCTGAAGGCATTCAAGGAGCAAAAAAAAAGAAAGAAAAGGTAAAGAATCTGCCCCAAATCATTTATAAGGTGATATTAACCTTTGTAACCAGAAAATGAGGCTGTCTCAGAGAAAGTATGAAAGAAAATAACAAAAATATATTATTAATGCACTTCAGCAATGTATAAAATAAGCACCACTTTGTCACAGGAATTCAAGAGAAAGCTGCATAATTCATTGTTCACAGATTTACTGGAAAAAAACTGATCTGGCTAATTTACTACCTAGAAAAAAGCCTGATAAAATTCAATCCATATCAGTGATTAAACGTTCTATCTATGAATACATTAAACTGCAAATACTCTCTCAAACGTTTCTACCCAAATGCAGCAGAGCTTCAACAAAAAAAAAAAAAAAAATGCTAAAGCTTGCAAATCAATCTCCCCTAAGTCCGGACTGAGATATGGTTCTTGTCCAATCCTTCACCTCACAATTTTTTCTGGGTGGTGCTAGCATGTAAGACAAAGAAAGAGGACTTGAAAGAATTGTAAAGAAAGAATTAAAAAAATAATAATAATTCATAGATAAATAGGTGGATAATAGGTAGATAAATATTGATGGATCATATGTTACTGGATCTAAAATGTGTTTTAGAGTATTGACAGACATATGATTAATAGAAAAACAACTCTCTAAGGGAGTAGCAAAGTCTTTTGGAAAATATCAGAATTTAGTTTCATAAACATAATACATATGCCAAGAATATTAGGAGTAAGCTTAAAGTTGTATAGAAAGATAAGAAAATTATAAAACTTGATATGACTAAATTAATCTATAGGCCAGTAGGTATTCCACTCCAGAATGACTCATTAGGATGGAGACTGAAACCTTCCTGAAATCATTCTGTAAATTAAAAACAATTTCAATTAAAAGGCAAAAAAGCTTTTCCAAACTAATCTTAAAATTCCCATGAAGATGGAAAATGCTTAAAATAATATAGTTTTGGCAGAAAAAAATTTAAGAAGGCGAAGCAGGAGGAGAAAGGTCATCCTCATCCTCTAAGTACAATGATGCATTTAAGTTTGTAATAAAAGCAACATAATGTTGGTGTCACAATAGATACATAGGCTTTGCAACCAAGGCATGGAGGCCAGTTTAGATGCAGGCATGAGTGTGGCCTTGGTACTATCACTATTACTGTTATTACCTTTGTTAATAAAATGCACCAGTACTCTTTCAAACAACTTAATTTAGTTTATAATGTCATTAACAGTGTCATTAATCAGTGAGAAAGAGGTGATTGTTCAATAAAATATCCTGGAATAATTAGCCATACAAAAAACTAAATGTCTAATTCACACAATCTTTATTTTTTTACTTTTTCCATAACTTTATTGAGAAGTAAATAGCAATGAGATAGTTTCAAATCAAATTGGTAGGACAGTTCCAATAATTAACACATTGCATACTGCCTTCCTAGTGGTTGTTTGTTGTGCAAGAAGCAGAAATGATATCCTATTTACAAAGACTATTAGAATAAATACCTCTATTCCTTGAATTAAGAGGATGTAGCTGTATATCTATCCTAACCACTTTGAATACACAGATACAAAATGACATTCATCTATATCCCATTTTTTTTGTTTAGTTCCATTATTTAAATATTATAGGTGTGCGAACTCAGCAAAATATTCCAAAATAGTCCAGTAGTCCATAATAGTATTGGGTCTTCCACTTGACTGGCAATGTCAGAAGT
>NW_004524583.1:27989260-27990135 GCF_000260255.1 Octodon degus
GAATATGACAAAAAATTAAAATGTATTTTAAAAAATAGGAATAAAGAATTCTATATGTTTACACATAAGTCCAGAAATCTAACCATATACAACATTGTTGCAGGACAGTCCCGCAACACTCCTTTTCCTGTCTCTTGCCTTCATTCACAACCCTCTTCCTTTTCAAACAATCATCTACCAGAGACAGCACGGCAGCAACTGGCGTATCACGACAAGCAGCACGTATTCAGAAGACCAGAATGACAGGCACTGCAAGCATGAACCTACTATTACAAACTGCCATCTTCAGTGCAGTTGCTTAGTTCACAAGTATCAGTATATATAGTTAGTCAGAGTGAGAATCCTTCCAATTAACTGCTAAATTCAAAAATCTTCTGAAGATTCTCATGATCATTGCCTTACCCATCTTGTACATATAACTGTATGGCTTGCCTCTATCATGTTTCCTAGCTCTTCTCCTTGCTCTCTTTTCATTATCTAGTCCTCAAGTTCTTGCTTTCCTTTTAATTGTATTATACCTTTCTATTTGTATTTTTTAAGTTCTTATACTATGGAAACTATACGATATTTACATCTGTGTGTCTGGTTGATTTCACTGATGAGTATATCTTCAATGGCATCCACTTCAATATAAAGGCTTCCAGTTTATCATTCCTTATAGCTGAATAATAAATACTCCATTGTATAGAAATACCACATCTTTTTCAACCATTCCTCAGGTGACGGGCATATTGGTTGTTTCCAAGATTTGGCTATCAGAAATTATGCTGCTATAAACATAGGCACACATATATCACTATGATATGATGTTTTCAGATCCTCTGCAAAAATTTCCAGTAGAGGAATAGCTGGTTTAAATGGGATTTCCAGTCCTA
>NW_004524583.1:27995149-28015708 GCF_000260255.1 Octodon degus
CCTCTATAACTTTCTGCTGTTGCTTATTTACTTTCGACACTATTAATTCATACATTTCAGCTGAGCTAGTGTCCTCTGCACTTGTTCTGGGTGGGCATTGGGTTTCCTCCATATGTTTCTGCATTTGATTCTTTACTGCAGATGCTATTAATTCAAGGATTTCTTTTTTCATTTATAATCTGAGTTCCTCTATACATTTCTGCAGCTGTTTCTTTATTTCAAAAGCTGTTGATTCATTCATTTCAGCGGGCCTGGGCTAGGGCTTGATCTGGGTGTCCCGAGAATGTGGCAGAATTTCTCACTTGGCGGGTGTGTGTGCAGGGGACTATGGAGTGGTGTTAGGGGAGTCCCAAGGGGGTGGAAGAGGGTCTCACCCATGCTGCATCTGGGCTTGGACTGGATTAGTCCCACCAGCTCAGGGTAGCTGGAAGCTCTCCCACACCCACACTATCTTTAAAAGTTAACAAATAATTTAAAGATTAGCTATGATAAAAATAAAACTGTTTAAAATATAAGAATATAACTTCCTATTAAGGTAGGAAAGAACATTAGAAATATAATTTTAAAAGAAAAGCTATGATCACTTTGATTACATGGAAATTAAAAACTCAAGCTTGACAAAGGAAAACCCAACCTCGTCCAAAGGCTTAAAAGATGCCATGTGGAAGCTGCACATTAATAATGAAGACAATTCAACAGGATAACACAGCAAAGGCAGTTCATACAACCGGAAAGCCTTTGAACCAATAAACACAGTAAATGTGCGGCTCAAATGAGAAAACATTCAATGTGTGTGGCCTCGAGTGACAGCATTAAACCAGCAACACACACTGTCAGTTCTGTGAAGAAGTTTGGCAGTTTAGAAATTAATCAATCTACTCATCCATCCTGTACCCAGTAATTTCAGCGAGTTATCGATCCCAGAGAAACTGAGAGTTGCACATAAATAATTTTGTAAAAGGTTGTTTATTATAGCAATATCTATTTTATCTTCAGTAGTGAAATTGATAAATTGTGGCTTATTCATATAGGAATGGTTTATTCATTCATATATGTGGTTTAATCCTGGCAGTCAAAAGGCATGAACAGGGATTCAACAGATCGCCATCTGAAAATAATGATCTTGATTGAAGAATACAAGAGAAAAATCAACATAGCTAAATGGAAAAATCATATTGGAGACAGTGAAGAGCTTTTTCAAATTGTCTTCTCTACTTTTTAGTCAATTAATTAATTAATTAGTTATTTGGTACAGGGTCTCACTACTCAGCTCCGACTTGGAGTGATGCCCCTGTCTCAGTCTCCCCAGCGCTGGGATTATAGGTTTGTGCCACCAAGCCCTGTAACATGACACTGGAGCCTGCATGGCATGCAGCACCAGGGATCAAACTTGGGTTCTTTCCCTTGGCAGGCAGGGGCTTAGACTGCTGAGCTATCTCCCCAGCCCCAAACTGTCTTCCCTAAACCAAATATGAGTTTGAACAAATTTGTTCAAAACTATTATTTCCCAGTTTTGGAAATCAACCAAACATGATGAATTGAGAAGCATTTATTAATGAAATTCTGCTAATATTTGAGATAAGAATAGCAGGACCCTGTTCTGTACTTCACTAGGGATTTTTCCATCCCCTTTGCCAGGTGAGATGCAGTGATATTATCAGAATAGGAGTCTCCGTGAGACCAAATACCTTTACTCTGTGAGAGGGAAGCCTTAATTTTGATTAGTGGGCGAAAATCCACTCAGTGGTGTTGTCAATAAAAATGCAAGTTTGGTAGAGAAGAGAAAATGGCAGTTTCTGGAAGCCTGAGGCTGTAGTCACACTCAAGGTGAGCAGCAGATCAGCTGGGGAGCCGGAAACATAAGAGGAGGTGCTGGGCGTTAGAGTGACACAGAGGGCCTGCCTGCTCCTTACACGTCCTTTGCTAATGAGGTACTGCGAGAACTTCTGAAAGCCCGAGTTCTCCAGTCTCTGGTTGCCTGAAAGGCAATGAGTGTTCACAAGAAAGATCCTAGAGGGTCCGAGAAGCCCACACCCAGGGCCTTGCGGAGCCTGCGGGCACACGGCAGAACTAACAAGCTAAGAGAAGGTAAAGGTTGGGGACAACTCGAAAACTTCCCAAATCACTAATGTGTTCCCCAGCTCGTTCATCCCACTGGTCAAAAGACTAAGGCTTATGGGCCTCAGCTGTTCAGCTTGACTGCAGTTAGTTAGCTGCCCACTGAACTATGCAGGCTGAAAGGGAAAGGCTGGGAAGCAGGAGGATAAATGGATAACATTGAGCAGAGTGGCATATGGAAGACAGAGCACTCATAAAATTCTGGCAGTTACTAAAATAAAAATGAAACGAAGGGCCGGCCAAACAGCTCAGCGGATTAAAGTACCTGCAAACAGGCGCAGGAGCCGAGGGTTGATCCCCGGGCCTGCCGTGCCGGCCCCACCCCCAACGCATGCTGAGAAGGCAAGTGAGACTGGGTGGCGTGCACCTGTAATCCCAGCTCTTGGGAGGCTGTAAACAGGAGAACAGCTAGAGTACAATCCAGTAGTGAGACCCTGAACACCCTGTAGACCCTTCCCTAAAAAAATACAAAAAAGGAAATGAAACTAAACAGCAAAGCTCTCTATTTAAATGTCAGAACTTCGAGTTGTTACAATTTATTAACCAAATTTCTAGCTGTTACCCCATGTAAGGAAATAGGAAAATGTGACCCTTTATAAGAAAAAATAATTCGAGATTTGATAACATAGATCTTAAACAGACCAATATATTAATTTAGCGAGTGAAGTTCTCAACGCAGCCACAATGAATATAGTCAAAGAATAAAAGGAAACTATGTTTAAAGGATTTGTGGAAAAGACAATAAAAATTACTCAACAAATAGGAAACACTGATGATTTCACAGAAATTCTAAAAAGGAGCTATTTGGAAATATTGGCATTGTATTTTCAACAAAAAAGTGAAATTCACTAGATGGGCTCAACTTCTGATTTAATACAGAAGAACATAGAATTATTCAACTTGAAAATAGATGAAGGAAACTAATCTAATGTGATTAGAGAGAAAAAAGTGCAAAGTACAATGGATAGTCACCAAGACCTGTGGTATGACAAATATAGCCCTATACATGTAACAGGAGTTCCAGAAAGGGAGAAGAAAGGGACAGAAAAAATTTAAAGAATAATCCTAACCAGTACATTTGGTTAGTTGCCAGATATGAGAACCTTGACAAATCTCAAATAATTTAAACACAAAGAGATTCCCAGCTAGACAAACCTTTACCAAAAGTGTAGAGACAGCTCACAACAGGTACGCTGTGGGAGCAGCTGAGATGCGCATTATAGATGAATGGATAAAGCAAATGAAGTCTATAGATACAGTGGATTATTATTTAACTGTAAAGAAGAATTGAATCATGCCATTTGCAGGAAAATGCACGGAACCAGAAATAATCATGTACAATAAAATAAAACAGACCCAGAAAGTTAAATGTCAAATGTTTTCTTTCATATGAGAAATCTAAACCATAAACACACAAACAAATAATGATATGAAGGGGAGGCAGCAGGAAGCCAGAAGGGATACTTCTGGAGACAGGAAGGCAGATCCTTAAGAAGGACAGGAAGGGCAGAGGAGAATACATAGGCTGAACATGTTCACATGTCAAGTGTGTGTACTCACTTTCCTAATAAAGCCATAGAAACATGGACTAAAAAAAAAAAATTGAAACAAAAGAAGGTGGATAGAAAACTTAACCAATGTGCCGATATCTAAATAAGCAAATGAATCAATGAAGAGCTCAAAAGGCAAATCACAAGGTACTTTGGTTTTTTTAAAAATAATTTTACTGAGAAACAAACAGCAATGAGACAGTTTCAAAACCTATTAGTAGGACAGTTTCAATAATTAATACATTGCATATTATTGTCTTCTGTTATTCATAGTACAGGATGCAGTCATGCTGTCCTGTCCACAAACACTATTAGTACAAATATTTCTATTCATTGAATTAAGAGAAAGCAGCTGTATATCTATCCTAACTATTTTGAATATATAGATACAAAATGGTCCTTCATTTGTATCCCCTTTTTTTGTTTAGTTTTGTTAGAGATGGGTATGTCATTGCCATTTAAATATTATAGGCGAGTGAATTCAGCAAAATATTCCAATGTAGTCCAGTAGTCCATTATAGTAGTGGGTTAGCCGTAGGACTGGCAATGTCAGAAGTTGTTGACTTGAGCCTTCTACAGCTCAGCATATTAATATGGCTTTACTTTTTATATCTCATTTTTATACATTTCTGATGGATGGTTAAGACCAAGATAAAGCAAGCCCTATATACCAAGAAATGTAACTTTTGTATCTGACAAGGTCAGTCAAATGCCCTCAGGATTTATCCTGAAATCCTGTAGTTTGTAGATCCTTTGTTAGTGTCAGCCATGTGGATGAGTGTACTGTAACATCCTGTAACTCAGTTGTGTCCCAAATTTTCTGATCAAGGAGATTATGAGGCCACAGAAGAAAGTGATCGATGATGTAGAGTGTGCCTAAGGAGAGTCACATGGAGAGAAAACATGCTCTCAGGCTTTTGCAGAGAACAAAGTACTTTGAAATGAAAAGAAAACTAAAACTTGGGAGGGCAGCTAAAGCTACTTGATCTCTATCACTATAAAAGCTTCTGTTAAGTAGGAAGACAGATAACTTAATCTACCTAAGAAAGAGAAGATTAAACCCACAGCAAGTAGACAAATGAAAGTAATAAAGTAATGACACAAGAAGATTCTTTTTGGGGGACCGGGAGGTAGCTCAGTAGAATAAACACTTGCCTGGCAAGCACAAGGTCCTGAGTTCAATCCCTGGTACTGAAAAAAAAAAAAAAAAAAAAAAAGATTCTTTTTTGATGGATCAGCAAATTTAACAAATTTTTATTTGGCTAGAATGACCCAGAAAAAACCAGAGAATTCAGATGACTAAAAGGGGCAACTGCCACAAGCTACAAAGGCCTTCTAGAATATTCTGTGAATAACTACAGATCAACACATGAGATAAATAACAAATTTTTAGAAAGATGTAAGCAATTAAAAGAAGAAATAAATATAAGAATAAATAGGAAAGTCTAAACTATCAAGACTAAAAGAGACTGGATTACTGGTTTAAAATCTAAGACGATCCCAGTTCTATATAGCTTTACTGTTAAATGTTTTCAAAGAAAAATTAGCAGTGCTTCACAAACTCTTTCAAAGAAAAGAAAAGGGGAAACATTTTCCATTTCACTCTATGGAGTCAGTATTACCTGATGTGAAAGCCAGACGGGAATCTAGAACAAAAATATCTAGAGATGAGTATCCCTTGTGAACACATGCACAAATCCTCAGCAAAATACTGCAACACGTAAAAAGTATACAGTGTTACTTGTGAGACTTATCCAAACGTAAAACAATCAATGTAATGAAATCTATCACTGGAATAAAGGATAAAAACATACAATTGTCTCAATGCAAAAGAATGTTTGAGAACTTCTACACTGTTTCATGAGTTAAAAGCCACTCAAAAATCTCGGAATAAAAGGATATATTTTTAACTGTAAAAAGAATCTAAAAAAAAAGAAAACCCATCACTAATAGAGTACTTAGTAAGTAAAGAGTGAAGGCTCCACACTCACATGAAATAGGTAAAAAGCTGGGTAAGCTAACTAAAACAGCTGAAAATGTGTGTGACTGATTCAATAAGGACCTGGAATCTTCGAAAAGATGTAAGACAGGAATACCTGAAATAAAAAAATAAAAAAAACTTCATAGAATTCATATACTGCAGAAATGACCAATAAGAAGACAAGAGTGTCTGATATTGAGGATAAAATAGTGAATTATGGTAAAGCATTTGAAGAAGACAAAAAGAAGATTAGAGAATAAGACTGTCAGCTACCAGATGCCAAGAAGAACAATGTAAGGTTAATTGGACTTAGAATAAAACTAGAAAATCACTAACGTGCTTGTCATGGAGCAAAGTTTCTCAACTATGAGAGTTTAAATATATCTCTTCCCCTGCCCCATCCTTGTCCTCATCTTAGCATTTCCTTCCATTTGAACAGATTCTTTCCTTTTCCCAGAGCCTAATGTACCAACCAGATTTTATTTATTCTTTCAGGGTCTTACACGAGCGAGACAACACAATGTTTGCACATGCAGATCTGATTTATTTCACTGATCTGAGTAATACTCCTTTGTGTAAATACACATCTTCTCTATCCATTACTCAGTTGGTGGGCATTTTTTTAAGATTCTTTTTATAGTTAAAAATATATCTTTTTATTCTGAGATTTTTGTGTGGCTTTTAACTCATGAAACAGTGTAGAAGTTCTCAAACTTTCTTTTGCATTGAGACAATTGTATGTTTTTATCCTTTATTCCAGTGATAGATTTTATTACATTGATTGTTTTACTTTTGGATAAATCTCACTAAATTTCCAAGATTTAGCTATGACAAATTGTGCTGCTATAAACATAAGCACGCCTATATTGCTGTGGTATGAAGTTTTCAGTTCTGGAAAAATATCCAGGAGAGGAACAGCTGGATTGAATGGGAAGTCCAAGCCTAGTTTTCTGAGAAATCTCCACACTGATTCCCATAGTGGTTATGCCAGTCTACACTCACACCACCAATGGAGAAGGGTTCCCTTACCCCACAGCCTCTCCAGCATTTGTTTCCAGCTGACTTCTTGGTGAGAGCCATTGTTTCTTGGGTGAGACGGAATCTCAGTGTTGTTTTAATTGTCATTTCTTGACTGACCAGTGATGTTGAACATTTTTTTCCTATATTTATTTGCCATTTCTATTTCTTCATCTGAGAAGTATACACTTTATTTATTTCAGATGTTCATTTTTGGATTAGGTCTTTGAATTTGGGAGGACTGATTTTTTTTTTTTTTGGAACCGAGCATTTAACTCAGGCCCTTGCGCTCGCCAGGGAAGTGCTTATTCTACTGAGCCATCTCCTTGGCCCTAAAATTCTTAATATGTTCCACATAGAAGTCTTTTGTGAGATTTACCCAAAAGTAAAACAATCAATGTAATAAAATCTATCACTGGAATAAAGGATAAAAACATATAATTATCTCAATACAGAAAAAAGTTTAAGAACTTCAACACTTTCATGAATTAAAAGACACTAAAAAATCTAAGGATAAAAGGAATTATTTGTAACTGTAAAAAGAATAAACAAAACAAAGCAAAACAAAAAACCCCAAAGCATCACTAACAGAGTACTTAACAGGGAAACAGTTAAAAGACTTCCACTGAGGGACAGTCAGATATAGATACATACATACATAGACTTTTTTTTCCTAGTTCATTTTTTTTTTAACTTTGTGGGGACTTTTTTTTTTTTTTTTTTTTTGGTGGTACCAGGGATTGAAATCAGATCCTTGCGCTTGCCAGGCAAACACTTATTTTACTGAGTTCTCTCTCTGGCCCCAATTGTAGTGACTTCTTTTGATGTGTACAAACTTTTCAAAAAGATGAGTCCCAGTTGTTGATTCTTTGAAGTATTTCCCATGCAGTTTGGTTTCTGCTCATGAACTCTCTACCTATCCCTATGTCTTTAAGATCCCTACCTACTTTTTCCTCCAAAAGAAAGACATGTATGTATCTATGTATGTACACAAGATGGCTTGGAAGACTGTACTGTTCATTTCTGCTTGTCTATGGAAAGCAGCAGTTAATGCTTAAATGTTTTTTTCTCCTCTTAATCACTTAAAACTTTTTTCCCAATTTTAATGCCTATATCTGCTAATATAAACAACTAATTTGAAGTAAACACTACGCAATAGAACAAATACTGTTGAAATCATATTTTTTAGAGAAACTATATAATTTCTAATATTTTGTTATTATTATTTTGCATTCTTTTCAAAAAAATAAAAAACGTACAAAATAAATATGCCTTCTTCAGGTAGGTAATTTTATAAAAAATTAAAATTTTCTATTTTTTTGCATATAAACATTTGGATGGATCAAATAAATTAGTAAAAAAAGAGTTTGAGTAAAGGAGCTTCTTGTTAAACAGAGACTAAATTTGGTACTAGACAAGTGGGGTCATTGCTGTGACCAGGCCTGCTGTGGTTCTACAGCCTTTGAGAATGGCTTGTGGGCAGAGTTTGGAAAGGTTCAGCGATCCCAGCTGAAAGAGTGGAGCTGGAGCACCTTGGGCTGTTCTGTATGGCGAATTCTGGTCAGAGCTTCGAAGACCAGAAGGCTACTAGAAATCCTGCTGGTAAAGACCAGGCTTGGGAGGTTTCTTCTGGGAAGAAGGACTGCATTGGCTGCTGGACTCCACAGGATAAGTGTTATGGCTTGGCTAAAAATTTGTCTACATTTTGCTCATGTCCGGAGACTTTGCCTGAGACCGAGATTAAGGGCAGTGGGCTAATTAATCTGTCAGAGGAAACTTCAAGGCAGTAGAATGTTGAGGCTGTGGTAGGGCTGCTGTTGGGGGCTTCTAGCCAGATTTATGTTGGGAATCAAGAGCAGAGAGTCCAGCAGAATGATTTAAAATATTGTTTTGGGCCAGAAAGGAAACTGCAATAAAGCTGTGGGCTAAAAGAATCAAGCTGAGGAGATACCGGTTGCTGAGAAGGATAGGAGAAAAATAAAAGATGGCCTGAGGGCATCACTAGAAGCAGTAAGTCTACTTTTGCAGCCTCAAAACTGCAAAAGTGAAAGCTGCGTAGCACCATGGTCTACATTCACAACATACAAAACTGCATACAAAATTTGTTCCTCAGAATTGGATTTAGAATGTCCATCAGTCCAGGCACTTGACTCCTACAGGGAGAGGCAAATCTGGCTACTGCTCCAGCTGGCAGCAGACCTTGGCAGTACGTATCTGGAGCTGATATTAGGGCCATGCAGAATGCAAGAGCTGTGGGGTTACTAATGCTTTCACCCTGGTTTCAGAAGGCCTGAGAAGCCAGGACATGTGTCCCTGGGAGGGCGGCATATGAAGCTGTAAGGGGAAGGCCAAAGGTTCAGTGGAGACCCAAGTAGTTTGCAAAAGCTAGCAAAGTGGATTGTCTAAGGAAAGCTCCAAGGAAGGAGTAAAGTGGGCCTAAGAGCTCTATGGGAGCTATAGCCATTGGAAATGCTGCAGGAGTGAAGCTACTTATGCTTTTTGGAGCTCATAACTTGCCACAGACTGCCTCAAATGTTTTCCCTGCTGGATTGTGGACTTGCTTTGGTCCTACTCCTTTGTATCCACTGTCATAATTTTTGAAATGAAAATGTTTAGTTTCTACCACTGAATGTTGGAAGTGTTTAACTTTTTATTTGCATAGAGGCTTGCAGCTAAGGGTTTGCCTTGGATCTCAGAGGAGACTTGGGACTCGGACTTTTCAGATTGGACGTGGTGGTGTGCGCTGTAATCCCAGCACTTGGGAGGCTGCAAACTGGAGGATCACTGAGTCCAATCTATGCCATGAAACTCTACACCCTATCCTAAATACAGAAAAAAATTAAAAATTTTTGTACATCAAAGGACATTATAGTGAAAGTGAAAAGACAGACCATCGACTGGGAAAAATATACATCATATTATGAAAAGGAACATGTATCAAGAATATTCATATAACTCTTCTAAATCATTAGATGACAAATTAATTTTTACAAATGAATAATCATGGTTTGTGTGCCCACCCAGGGATGCCGCTTGCTCTTGGGCCAGGGAAATAGCTCAGTAGAATAAGTACTTGCCTGGCAAGCACAAGGTCCTGAGTTCAATCCCTGATACCACAAAAAACGAAACAAAACAAACAAAAAACCAGTAATCATATTGAAAGATGGCTATCATTAGATAAAATCAGATCTGACTACGATGAGATAGCGCTTCAAGCTCATTTCAAGTATCTGATCGAAAAGATGCACACAATGAGTGCTGGGACAGATGAGGAACAACTAGAACCTTCACACATTACTGTGGGAATATAAAATGGCACAGCCACTTTAGAAAAAAGTGTGGCAGCTCCACATTTTCACATCTAGATTTATACCCAAGGGAACTGCGCACATGATCCCCCACAAAAGTTTGCATAAAGATTTTCATCGTGACAACATTCATTTGGACTTTAAAAAAAAAAAAAAAAAGGAAATAACTAAATTATCCATCAAGCAATGAATGGACAAATAGAACGCAGTACTCTGTCCATATGATGAGGTACTCTTCAGCCATAAACTGGAATTAAGCGGGGACAGCTTCAACAGGGATGAATCTTGAAAATGCTGCGCGAGCGGAATAGACGTTGCCTTTGGTGTGATTCCATTTGTATAAAATGTCTAGATGAGGAGGGTTGATGGGAATAGAACACAGATGAGGCGGGGAGGAGGGCAGACGAGCAGAGGCTGCTAGTGGCCCAGGGCTTCCTCCCTCCTCTGCTCCTTCCCCTTCCTCTTCCCTTGGGCTTCTGCAGCACTGGGATGGAAGCCAGGCCCTTCGCACTGAGTCACGTCCCCAACCCTTTGTTATTTCGAGACAGGGTCCTGCTGAGCCACCAAGCTGCCCATGCCCGGTGCAAGCTTGTGTTCCTCCCGCCTCAGCCTGTCAGAGCCGGGATTGCAGGTGTGGACCGCTGCACAAGGCTCACAGAGGTATTGGTGGAGGAGGGAAATGTTTTGAAATTACTTTTATAAATTAGTTTAGAAAAATGTTTTGAAATTAGGTGATTGTGCAACTTTGTGAATATACCACAAGCTACTGATGTGCACACTTTCATAAAAGTGTGTTTTCTGGTATGTGAATGATGTCTCCATTACAAAAAAAAAAAAAAAAATCAATATGGGGACGGCGAGATGGATCCGCGGATTAAGCGCCTGCTTTGGCAAGCGCAGCCACGAGGGTTCGATTCCCGGTCCGCATGCCTCGCCAGCCCTGTCCCTGGGGCATGGCGACCGAGTCCGGAGGTGGTTGTGCAGGCCTGTGATCCCAGCGCTGGGGAGGCTGAAAACAGGAGGATCACTACGAGTCCGAGCTGCCTAGTGAGTTCCTGTACCAAATACATAAAATGAAAAAAAAAGAAATCAATGTGCAGGGAGAATTAGAATAAGCTTTCTCCTGCGCAGCTGCAGTGCCGCTTCTGGGCGGGAGGCTTGGAACTGCGAGCAGGGAAGGAGCCTGACCGGGCCGAAGGCGCGGGCATGCAGGGCACACACAGCCCTGAGCGCAGCCCAGAAGGCTGCTCCGGCTCTCCGCGGCCTTGTTTCCGGCTCTGCTGACAGCAGTGCAGCTCTCGGGCTTGCTTGCGCCAGGATTTCGCCCCCGTGTGGCCGGGCGTACTGCTGCGCTCTCCTGGCCCTGGCTCCCGCACACCTCCCAGAGCTTCGGGCCGGTGCCCTGCGCTCAGGAGCCCAGGACCGTGCTGTCCGCAGCTGGCCCCTGCCACCAAACCCAGGCATCGGGCTGTATTTTTTAGTTTCCTCAGATAGCAGCAGACATGGACACTTGCTGATCACCCAAAACTGCCCTGTCCCCAGGGCCAGCTCCAGGATTGGTTGTCCCTTCTTGCCATCTGTCAGTTGCTGGCTGATTTACAAAAATTAGCATAAGCCTCACTTCTGTTTCTCTTGGAAGCATACACAAAACATTTCATGCTCAGACTAAAAAACATTACCTCATTTGCAAATAGCTGGGCAGAGAAAAGGTTGTAAGTAATAATGAGTGAATCGTCAGGAAACAACCATAATACAATAAAATTAAAATGCAACTAAGGAGGAAAATATTAACTTTTATGGTGAAGGAGACTTGAGAAATAACCACCTGGCAATGAAATCAACAGTCAAGAATATTAAAACCGTTTGCTTATTGTTTGTATTTTTTTATCTTATGATGCCGTGAGACTATTTTTACTATGGTTTCTTCATATGTTTATTGTAATTCTTCCACAAATCATTATCTATTGGTATCGCTAGCAGATTTTCTTTATTTCATTTTTTTTGGAGTAAATGTATTACTTTTACAAATTAACAAGATTCAGTTTATTTTGATACCTAAATACAGCATGCTTTGAGCATGCTGAGAGCCTCTCCTCTTCCTCTCCCTAGCCTCTGTGAATCACTATTCTACATTCAGGCTGACTTTTTTTTAATATCAGCATCCAACTGAGCAGGATAACCTGCAGCACCTGTCATTCTGGGCCTGGTTTATTTCACTTCATATCACAACCTCCAGTTCCATTCATTTTGCTGCAAGTGACAGGATTTCATCCACCTTCCCATGATTCCAAGTGGAATCATCCACTGCGCGCACACACCACATTTTATTTATCTTTGTGATGTATATACAGAATACAGGAAAAATTAGCCTGATCCTGTATATACTTTACCTGGTTTTCCGCAAGGTAATATTTCACAAAACTGTAGTACACTATCACAGCCTGTCCCAGTTGCTTTTCTCTCATTGCTGGGACAAATACCGGAAACTCAAAATGAAGGAAGGAAAGATCTATTTAGCTCAGTTACTGGAGATTTCAGTCCATAGTCGGCTGGCACCAGGGCACACTGGCACATGGCAGAGAGCAGCAGTTCATAGCGGCGGAAGGCAGCAAAACAGCAAGAGCAAAAGGGAGGAGTGACAGCAACAAGGGCGACAGAGAGGAAGTCTGTCTCCCTTATGTTACTCTCAGGTTGTCCACCTCAGGCTGGGAGTAGTACTCACACCCGTAATCCCAGCTCTGGATCATGAATTAATCACAGACTGTAGAACTGTGGCTCAGTGACTGCATGAGGCTTTGCGGGGACAACTACACACAAACCATAACGGAGCCAAAATACTAACATCGCTTCAATAAGGCCAGTAGGGCTTATTCAGATTTCCTGAGTTTTACTTGTATTTATTTATATGTATTTTGTGCATGTGTGATTTTTATTACCTGTGTAGTTTCCTCTATCTGTCACCACAGATACTAAACAGTTCCAATGCCACACAGCTCTCCTGCTGCCTTGGGTCTGCAGCCAGACCCTCATCCTACCGGGTGCCTGGCACCACTCTCACGCCCGCCGTTTAAACGTCTAATCATTTCAAAACACTATGTTAAAGGAATCTTGGAATCATTTGAGATTTCTCTTTTTCACTCAAGAAATTCCTGGAAGTTCATTCGTGCTGTTATGTGTATCTATTGTGTTTTCCTTTTTTATTTATTTTTTTCTGAATAGCATTTTATGGTGGGGATTACTGTTATGGGCTGCTCAGAATAGGCACCAGAACAGCCAGACTGGAATTTAAAAAGCCGTTTATTACTGAGCTCAGGGCCCCCAGTCAGCTCTCACGCAGGCGAGGACCGAAAGGCTGCTAGCCCAGGAAGAGGGTGTTAAAACCTGGAACTACATTCAGTTTGGTAAACAAATTCATTGTCTGACACAAAACAAGGCTTTCAGGACCACTGTGACCACTACTCAAACTGAATTTCCCGGGGCTTTCTTTCAGCGTCTGGTTGTCTTCCACCTGAGTACTTGCAGGCAGCCTTGCATAGCCCGGAGGTTACAAGAAGCTAAAACCCGTTTAGTTTCCTTTTGAAGTCATCTCTGTAAGTTAACTTTGTTTACAAGAATTAGTGAGGAAGGGATTTTATCTTAGCAAACAGCAAGAAACAGCCACTAGTTACTAAACAACTTAGAACAGTAGTGAGGATACATTTTTTACACAACAGAAAACACAAGATTACATTTACAGTCTAAAATGTGACTTGAGTCTTTACAATTACAACTTGTTTTATTGGTCTCCTATTGAAGATCAACTTTTTACTATTAGAAATGAAACTGCTGTAGCCTTTTGTGTACAAGATTTTGAGCAAGAGCTATGTTTTATTTTTCTAAGATAAATGTCATTTATTTTGTTAAATGCCTATGACAACTGCTTAAGTTTTATAGAAACCATGAAGATTTTTACAGAGTGGCTGTTCAGTTTTACACTCCCACCAGCTGTGTTTGTGTGATCCAGCTCCCAGTTTAGTGAGCATTTGCTATTTTAGTCATCCTGTTAGTGTAGTGATATCTTGTTGAAGTTTTAATTTACATTCCTCTAATGACTAATGAAGTTATTTCATTAATTTAACATTGCCTTTTGCTCATTTTTTAATGGATGTACTGTTGTTTTTACTGTTGAATTTTGAGAGTTCTTCACATATGTATTTTAGACACTAATCCTTTATCAGATACATAGTTTTAAAATGTTTTATTGCAGGCTGTAGATTTTTTTAAAAATTCTTTAAACATTCACTTTCATAAAGTAAATATGTTGAATTATTCAAGGTATTTGAAGCTAGTTCAACATATCACCCAGCATAATCTACCATCTCAATAAACTAAAGAAGAAAAATCACATGATCATACCAATTGTTGCATAAAAATATCTGAC
The DNA here is from genome assembly GCF_000260255.1 of Octodon degus. NCBI lineage: Eukaryota > Metazoa > Chordata > Mammalia > Rodentia > Octodontidae > Octodon > Octodon degus. The sequence goes on from NW_004524583.1 coordinate 28,009,544, forward strand.
AAAATCCGTATTCATTCATGCAAATATTTCTCAAAATAGAGAATAACTCCTTCAATGTGATAAAAAATGTATGAAAATTCCTATATTTTTTTTTATTAATCTGTTTCAAACTTTACTTCCAGGCTTCTCCAGCCACAAAGAATGAATTGTATGTAAGCAAAAACTGCAAAGAGCTGCAGTCTCCAAGGGGCTTGGGCTTAAAAAATATTAAAGATCTAGATTTTATCACATCCATAAACAACAAAAAAAAAATTTCAAAAAGCAGTCATAATATAAAATAGCAGCTCCCAGTAATTTCTTCCAAGTTTGGTCTTTTTCAGAAGCTGACTTAGTTCACTTTTCCTCATCCTTAGAAGCCTCATCAAAATTCTCCACAAGATCTGGAACCTCGTCATCATCTTCTCCAGTAGCAAGCGGTGCTTTTCCATCCACAGATTGTTTGGGCAGAGCTTCAGCCAGCCTCCTTGAGCTACTTAGACTGTCTGCACCAAGCTGGTTCAAGACGCTGGCAGCATGTCCATCAATTGTTTCGTGTCAGCATGGCCTGGGATGGTGAAAGTGTTTGCTGCCAGAGATGCCTGAACTTTTGGGTTGTTGAAGTGGATAACTGTTCCCTGACTTGTAAACACATTCACCTCTTCAATACCAGAGATATTGTTTACCCCTAACTTCTTTAATGAGAAGTTTTTTTATCATCTGCTGTGGCTGTTCTATGAACCACCTTCTTCTTTCTGCGAGCCGTTCCTTTCCCACCAGTGCGCACTTGTGCCTGCAGTTTGGTGAGTTTTTCCTGGTTCATGATAGTTTCTTTCATCTTGTCGGAGCAGATATGGGGCAGCATGGGGGACTAGGGCTGGCGCCCAGGGGGTCTAGGGTGGACCAGCTGAGATTAGGCACACACACACGCAGGAACCAAGATGGCAGCTCAGCCGATGTTATCCTTAAGAACAGAGTAAGTGATTTGGTGAATGTCTGTCTCTAAATAAGGAAGAAAGTAAAGATGGCTCCTGTCACCACTTGTACTCAATAGAGAACTAGAAATCTTGGCTTCTTCATGGTATACAATTTTGTTTCATACAAATGCATAAGAAACAGGCAGGATTGCTCATGGGGACAAGGGACAGGGACACAAGAGCTTAATCTACGATCTGGCTTTTTATGAAAGGGGAAGACATGCCTTTTATCCTATTCTTTGATGCCAACAATGTGTGGAATATGTCATCTCCATCCCCTTTCTCTTACTGCAAGGACCAAGTGTGCTATAAGATCAGGGTACCATGATGTCCTCAAGAGCGAGAATAGCCATTAATACGTATCCTATGCAAGGAGGAAACCCTCTAAAATATATGGAAGTATCTTGAAAAAGAAGTATCTATGACCCAGTGGAAAATGATAACACCCTAGCCACCAAAGTTGTAAGACCGTGTCTCTTTGCTTTGTTCGCGGGCTCCTGACTGCCTTCAGCAGAGCCCAGCTCCTCTAGCCGTCTTCTCAAGCAGCAGTCCCCTTCCCACTTATCCTTTTATCCTCAGTTAAAGCTTTTGCCCATGAATTTATGCTTAGCTTTGATTTCTATTATCACTGAAGCAAGTTACTGGTTACTGAGTATGTCTTATATTAGATATGTTAATTTAGAATAAAAATAAAAATAAATGATAATGTGTGTGTGTGTGTGTGTGTGCGCACGTGTGCACACGCAGGGTCTCACCATGCAGCTCCAACTTACAGGGATCCTCCTGCTTTCTGCCTCCCCAGTGCTGGGATTACAGGCATGCACCACCATGCCCGGACTCCATCGCCAGCTCAGTGTGCCCAAGGGTAGGGCCAGCGCGGCATGTGGTGCCAGGGATTGAACTCTGGCCCCTGTGCTTGCCTAAGCAAGTGCTTAGTCCACTGAGCTATATTGCTGTCCCTAAACGATAATTTTTAAGGCAAAATACATGTAATTGGTTTTTTAAAATGTGGTGGGGCACTGTAGTGGACGCCATAGCCATTTCAAGTCCTCTTCTCCCCATGTCCAAGTCACTATGGAACCTATAAAAATATGTAATTGTTGTTCCAAAATGTTATGCAGGGAAGGGCAGCAGCAGAACTAGGTATTAGCCATTAAGAGGTGAAGCAAGGGGCCGGGGAAATGGCTCAGTAGAATAAGTGCTTGCCAGGCAAGCTCAAGGGCCTGAGTTCAATCCCCAGTTCCAAAAAAAAAAAAAAAGCAAAAGATGCCAGAGGACTTGGAAGATTTTTTTTTTCCTGATAAAAAATGGAGAATTCTACTTTCTCTGGTGACCCCAGCTTTCTAGGAGGAAATGTTGCTTGACATTTCTGCAGCCATCTCCTGGTTCTGAGGCTGTGAGGCCAGTGCCCTGACCCTGTAGGTCAGCCGGGTCACCTGCGCCTCGGGAATCTCCTATCTCTACACTTCCAGCAGTGAAGGTACGGCTGATGTCCTTGTTGACGCCAGTGGAATTGCGGTTGATACCAGTATCTTATGGTTGATACCAATGTTGAATTTTCTGATCCTTTCAGCCAAAAGAATTCCCACCAACAGACCCGCTGCCTAGGGCTTGACACCCTGAAATTAAGGGTTACGGCTGCTGCACACTTTTCTTGGTTGCTTCCTCATTATGGAAGACTTCTTGCCACAGTGAAGAATAATCCCCAGAATAATCCCCTTTACATTCCACACTTATTATTCTCACCTTGAATGAGTCAGACGTACTTACATTTTCTCTGAAGATGACCAGTTTGACAGAATGCAACAGCAAACACAGTAATTAAATGAATGAGTTGCAACTGCAAAATTGGCCTTATACCTCCACGTAAAGTAAACGTGCTCAATGAATCACAGAACGGAGGCACTGATCTTGCAATAGTGCATCTTTAGTACACAGTCACCAAGTTTCTTTTGCTGAACATGCATTAATGAACAAAGACCAGAAACCACATGTAAAATAATGACCTCCGTACACACTCATAGCACAGCAGGAAATTTTCCAGAGCTGCAATGTTATGAGCAATCTTTAACAGAGCTAGGAGGAAATTTTGAAAAAGACTAATCTGAGGCGCCAGGAAGTTGCTGAAACAGCACGGAAATTTTTTCTTCGCAAGAGGCAGTCTGACAAAACCAGTCCAAACCAGGTTTGAAACTTCAGTGGTGTGCTTTTGGGTTGGAGAAAAACAAGCAGACAGAAGACAAGAAGAGTTAGCTATCATAGGGGAACTGTTGGGACAAAGTCACTTGGAAATGCTGTAGCACACAACCTTAAGAACCAAAAGGACCAAACCACAAAGAATGACTCAAAGCACTCTCTACATCATGAACGTCTCATGACCATTCAAGTGCTTGGGACAGTGTGCAGGATAGATAGACCACTGCACAGCGAGTCTAGATTTTTATTTCTATTTATTTTATTTTATTTATTTTTTTGTATTTTGGGGAAGGGTCTACAGGGTGTTCAGGTTCTCACTACTAGATCGGACTCATAGTGATTCTCCTGTTTACAGCTTCCGAAGAGCTGGGATTACAGGTGCACACCACCACACCCAGTCTCAATTGCCCTCTTAGCACACCCCAGGGGTAGAGCTGGCATGGCAGGCCTGGAGATCGAACCCCCGGTCCCTGTGCCTGCTTGCAGGCTGCTTTAATCTGCTGAGCTATTTGGCTGGCCCTAGATTTTTTAAAAATCAGAAAGATATTAGCTCTTTCTCATGTAAGATAAGCCCAAAAAGATGTTATACTGACTCAACTGCTGTCCGCTGATCCTATGGGAATGCCTTTAAAGTTGGTAAGCTAGAAATCTAGACAGATGATCCATATGTCTGATGTTCTCAATGACAGAGTTAGGGTTACTTTTTATTTTTACTTCAGTGTTCTTAGCATAGTTTATCTCTTTTAACAAAATTTAGAGCTCTGCTCCAAATATGTTTCTATTTTTATTTTTTTAATTATTTAGTACAGAGCCTTGTTACACAGCTCAGACTGATAGTGATGCTCCTATCTCAGCCTTCCCAGGGCTGGGAGTACAAGTGTACACCACCGCACCTGGTTTCGCTGGCTGGCTCAGCATGTGGTACCGGGAATCGAACCTGGGTCCTTGTGCTTGCACCACTGATCTATCTCCCTGGCCTTCCTAATATGTTTTTAAATGGGCCACTGAAATGAACCGACATGTTTCAGAAGAAGTACAAATGGCCAATAAGTACATGAAAGAATGTTCAACATTGCCGGCTATTGGAGAAATGCTCATTAAAATAACACAAAGACTCCCCTATACTCTAGAAAAATGGCTATCATCAAGAAATCAGGGGGCCGGGGAGATGGCTCAGTAGAATAAGTGCTTTCCTGGCAAGCGCAAGGGCCTGAGTTCAATCCCTGGTTCCGCAAAAAAAAAAAAAAAAAAAAAGAAAGAAATCAAATAACAAATGCTGGGGGAAAAGAAATTCTTCCACATTGTTGGTGGGAATGTAAACTAACACAGACACTATGCAAAGCAGTAGGGAGATTCCTCAAAAAACCAAAACCAGAAATACTACTCAACTCAGCTACCCTCCTTCTAGGTATCTTCCAAAAAAAGTTAAAATATTGTATCACTGTGACACACCCATACCCATGTTTATAGCAGCACAATTCATAATAGCTAAATCTTGAATGTGGTCTGTATGTCCATCAATAGACAAATATGGATAAAATGATGGTCAAAGTACACACAGAGGAGTACTATTCTGACTTAAAATAGGCTAAACTTGAGTCATCTGTAGAAAAATGATGCACTTTGAGACCATAAGGTAAAACGAATCACACACGCTTAAGTATCACAGCCCGAAATACAAATAAAGAACAAAATAAAGTACATTGTTTTGGATGCCATTTAATTTATTTGAGCTCAAGGTCAGGAGATGCCACTTACCACAAGTATGTAAGTAGAACAGCACGTCCTGTATTCAGTAAGTAAGTCACATGCACTCAGCAGGAGGTACTAGACGTAAGAGCCCTTTCCATGCCACCAGCACAGCGCTCCTAAGTTACCTTCGCTTGAATAAAGCCAGTACAGGACATGAGAAGACGTTACTTTAAAACACTGTTAAATTTCAGGGAGAATTATTATCTTCCTACTAGGATGCTTTGAGTTTTATATCATTTACATAAAGGACAAGTCACATGGAAAATAATCGGACAATTAATATTCAAAGAAGATGGTGCTTTTCCCAAATAAATCATATTTTAGTGAATGTTCACTGTATTCAATATTTGTTGAATGAATTGTTCATTAAATGAATATAAAATTTTTTGTCTTGATTCTTTTGCCCAACTAGAAGGCTCAAAGCCAATTTTTTAAATTTTATGTGTTTGGTACAGGGTCTCACTATACAGCTCAGCTTCATAGTGATCCTCCTTTTTTCAGCCTTCCCAATGCTGGGATTACAGGCGTGTGCCACCATGCCAGGACTTGGCCGCCAATTCAGTGTGCCCCAGGGGCGGGTCGAGCAGGGCACGTGGTGTTGGAGTCAAAGTCAAATTTAATGGCAAATCAAAGGTACTACACTGACACTGGTCATCTGTTCTAGCTTCATGTAGTTGTAAGAAATGGTAAAAGAGATCCTTTGTATATTTCATACAGCTTCCTTCAACAGTAACATTTTTCAAAACTGTAATGTAATATCCTAACCAGGTAATGATTAAATCCCAGGCTCATTCAAATTTCCTGAGTTTTATTTGTACACATGTGTGTGCGTGTGCATTAGGTTCTCTTATGATATTACCACTTGTGTATGCCTCTGAATCCACCACTGCCATAAAGCTCCTGAGCAATTCCAGCACCACAAAATCCCTTCGTGCCCACGCCCACCGCTCTCCAGTCCTTCACCTGCTCTTCCTTCTCTGTGGCAGTCTGCAAGAGACCAACAGAACTGATCACTTTCAGAACAAGGTTCTGCCTCCCTCCCAGCCTTCTGGCCATGTTACCTGACTGCGGCAAAGACTACCAACATGAGGCTTTTTCACCAAAAAGCATCTCATTAGTATGTACTTCACCAAATTTGAATTTAAGGGCAGGCCAAATAGCTTAACAGATTAAAGCACCATGCTGGCCCTGCCCCCAGGGCGAGCTGAGATGCAATTGAGACTGGGCATAGTGACGCACACCTGTAATCCCAGCTCTTAGGAGG
>NW_004524583.1:28020163-28023730 GCF_000260255.1 Octodon degus
TTAATGGCAGGGCAAAACTCCAGTGTAAACATGCCTAGAACAATGTGTTCGCCCACAGCTGAGCTGAAGGAGTCACTAAAGGAGCTATTTTATTTTGTTTATTTATTTATTTGGTGGTACCAGGGATTGAACTCAGGACCTTGAGCTTGCCAGACAAATACTTATTCCCTAAAGGAAATATTTTTAAAAAGTATTCAAAGAAAAAGCAAATACAAAGGCTAATGTGTACTCACTGGATGAATTCCTCACTTGAAATTAGTCGAAGGTGGGCACGTCACTCATTTCTTCAAAAATATTTGTTGAAAACTTATCGGTGCCAACCTGTCTGCTCAGTACTGGACACCAAAGGGAGAGCAAATCACACATGAAGAGCGTGCAGCCCGGTGGGGTGTGGAATGAGCACACGCTCGTCTCGTGGTGCCGGAGGCGGCGCGGCGGAGGAAGTGGAGAGTTCTGGAAGCACCTGAGTCATGCTGCTCCCAGGACACGGTGGCAGCATCAGGGAAGGAGTGATGGAGAAAGCAGCAGCTAAGACGAGTCTCAGTGGGAAAGAAACTAAGCCACACACGCATGTGCGGGAGAGCGGGGCGAGGACGGGGAGAGGACAGAGAGAACGGCATAGTGCAGGAAAGCCTCCGAGGGCACGGAGTTTGGAGACAGAAGTCAGAGTGCTCAGCAGGTAGTAAAGACTTAATCATTTGAAAACTACAGGAACAGGAGATGCACAAAAGTTTATTGAGCATGTACTATGTTCCAAATAGTGAGGCAGGTGCTTCTCAAAATGTTTAATTCTCACAATTTTAACATTTAGAGATCAGCATTTCTGCTTTCTCAATGTGAAGCTCAAGATTTGAAGAGGCCAGATATCATCCAAAGTCACCTAAGCGAGGACCAGTCAAATAACTCAGCGGATTAGAGCTCCGCAAGCGCAGCGGCCAGGGTTTGATCCCCCACCTGCCCTGCTGGCCCCGTGCCCCAGGGCATGCTGAGCGGGCAGTTGAGACTGGGTGTGGTGGTGCACACCTATGATCCCAGCTCTTGTGAGGCTGTACACAGGTGGACCACTAGGAGTCCGTTCTAGTAGTGAGACCCTGAACACCCTGTAGCCCCCTAAAATACAAGCAAACAAACAAACAAAAACATCAAAGTCACCTAAGCAAGGGATGGGTTTAAACTCAGAAGCATCCAATTTCAACATCCAGGAACCTCATTCAAATGGGTTACTTTAACATTTATTTGTTATTCCAGTTTTATAACTGAAATACAAATCACATGAACACAAATCCTGATAATGGCCAGCACTCTGTTCTAAAAGCAGCCGACCTTCAAAGCCATTAGCTGGGGCCCACGTGTTTGGCTCCCATGCAGGCCTTCAGTCCTATTCAAGTTAGTTCTCCAAGTCACCTTTCAGATCTCCACAAAACACTGGTCTTAAATGCCTTCATCATTCTCTTTGTGTTCCTGTTTGTTCCCGAACTAGACCACAGCCGTGTCCATCACTCTATTGGTAGAACCCAGCAGTGACTGACACGTGGCAACCAGGCCATAAGTGCCTATTCAATGAATGAATGAGTTTTGCACATTAAGGCTAAAAGGAGAACACTGGAGGTGGAATGTGTACCTGTGACCAACTGCGTTAACGGAAACACAGAGGGGTAATTCTAGAGAGCTTTGCACAGACCGCGAAGATGGATGCAATGTTATTGTCATACCAAATCCTCAGAGAGTCCACACATAGAGCAAACACTGCTGGTTAGCTTTTATGGTATGTGACAACTTCAAATATCCTCATTTGAAACTGCATGGCAACTGTTAGGGCACAGGTTCAAATATCAGCAGTGTATAAACTGAGAGATAAATCAGAGTCTGAAGCTAAGAAGTATTAATGTGATTTTGTGAGACGCGAAAGAGACACCAAAGCTTAGGCGGCATCTACCTAACCCACACTGCGAGCAGACTTCAGATGGCAAAGGGCAGAGCAGCAAGCAGGGTATTAATGAAGATGGGGGTAAGAAAGGAACCGTGGAGGGTAATGCAGTTCTGTTTCCTGTTTTCGAGCCAATATCATTAAAATATGAAATTTTTTGGATCTGATTCATCCCTGAATACCCAAATCAGAATTAGGGTCTTAGAATGTGCATTTAAATAGTCTTCTCAGGTTATTCTGAAACACTGAAAAAATACCAGCTCACTAGTTCTCAAATCCATGCAATGTGATCAGTAAGCACAGCTTTGCAAGTGAGGAGATCCCTGTATGCTCATTCTCTGAAAAGGTAAGACAGTGCTCAGTGAGTCTGCCTCGAATGATACTATAAGCTCAGGTGATGGGAACAGGTTCCTTAAGTTCACCGCACCCTACCGGGAGAGCGGGCCTCACCAGGAGCCTCCACATGTGTCCTTGCTTCAAAGCTCTCTGGCAGGTGTCTCGGTCAACGGTCCATAGTTCAGAGTCACAGCAGCAGGCTGTATCTCAGCGTGTCCCCAGGGTTTGCTCTTTTCTCCTTCTGATACACTTTCTCACCTCTTTCCCTGCAACCCAGTCTTTTCAATAGCATTGAGTGCTGATAATGAACTCACATTGATTCAGTACATTCAGGTCTGTTAGATCACTGAATGTTCAAAACAACATCAGATTAATTTTTGCAGATTTGGAACAAAGACATTTTTAATCTGATTTTCACTGTAGGCTATTCAGGACACTTTTTTTCTGCAATATGATGGTAATTTGTTGCCTAGTCGGTAAGGAAAAAGTGGTTATACTCAGAGGATGAAAACTAATAATACTCGCTTAGGCAGCACGTACACTAAAACTGGAACGCTACAGGGAAATTTAGCACAGCCCCTGAGCAAGGATGACACGCAAGTTTGTGGAGCGTTCTGTATTTTTGTATCTGGGGATACGAATAACAGGTTGGAAGCACTATGCATTGCAACAAATGCTGTGAAATTCATACTGCTTTGTTAAATGAAATTCTGTATCACTTATAATTTTTCTGTTTTAATACTATTGCGTAACTCTTTATTAAGAAAGAAAGAAAAGAAAAGAAAGAAAGAAAGAAAGAAAGAAAGAAAGAAAGAAAGAAAGAAAGAGAGAAACAAAAAAAAAGTCCACTCTTTTTTCAGACCCAGGGAGAGAGATTTGCGACGTGAAATGCATAGGTCAGGAATTAAATCTCCCCTTAAGTAGATACAATATGATGTAAAAAAAAAGCTGAAAAGACTGATATTAATACTAGAGACTTTTAGTTATTAAATAAAACTAAAACACAACATCTGTCCAAGTGGAAGAAGGTGACTCTAGTACGAGGTTTAGTTTGTCTGGTAGAGGGCGACATGGATCTGGCTTCTACAGGAAAAGGGAGGACAAGGTGAAACTACGTTGGCTTTTTTTTTTTTTTTAATTTTTATTTATTTATTTTTTCTCCATAATTTTACTGAGAAACAAATAGCAATGAGACAGTTTCAAATCAAATTGTTAGGACAGTTTCAATAATTAACACATTTCATACTCTCTTCCTAGTGGTTATTTGCTGTACAAGATGCAGACATGATATCCTATTTACAAAC
>NW_004524583.1:28032300-28043685 GCF_000260255.1 Octodon degus
CCCCTCGCCGCGCTGATGTTGACCGCCAGCGCCGCCTGCGCGCGGGCCACCTCGGCCTTGGGGTTCAGGGTTTTCACAGCAGCCATCGCTGCTCGAGCGGAGCAAGTAGAGGAAACCAACGTGAGGCGCAAACGCCCGGTTCCTGCCTTCCTTTCTTTTCCAAGGTTTTTCCTTAGTCTACTCCTATTTTCTTCAGTTCTTCTTTCCTTTCTTTTTAAAAAACTTTTCCTCAGTCTACCCTATTTTCTTTAGTTTCTGCTTTTTGTTGTTTTTTTTTTTAACTTATTGTAGTTACTCTGATTTACTTAAAGTATCTACTCTGCAAATACTTCTAATATTCTTTTTTTAAAAAAATGTATTTGGTACAGGATCTTACTATGCAGCCTGGACTTGTAGTGATCCTCCTGTTTCAGCCTCCCTACTGCTGGGATTACAGGCATGTGCCACCACGTCCAGTCTTGGTGGCCAGCTCAATGTGCCCGGGGGTGGGGCTGACACGGCATGTAGTGCTGGGCATTGAACCCCAGTCCCTGCACTTGCCTAAGCAGATGCTTAGTCCACTGAGCTATCTCGCCAGCCTTGAAAATGCTTCTAGATTTGTTTCTTTTAGGTACTACATAGAAACCACCATCACTCATTTTCTTTCTGTTTTTCCATATATTTTTAGTGCCAAGACATAAAATTTACCTTCTCTGCAAGAGCTTTTTTTTTTCAGTGACAAATACTTCATGCTTTTTTAAAAAAGACAATCTTAGGGTGGCTCCTGCAGGGGGAGGTCGATCATCTCTCCATCTCACTTCCCAGTCATGTCCGCAGGTCCCTTGCTGCCTCTGGAAACAGCTGCGGAGTTGCCTACAGAGGGCTCAAGACACAGAGGGCAACAAAGGCCCAGTCCCGGGGCAGCAACACCAGAAGTGAGAGAAAGGCCCTGATGACGCATCTCTTGCAGGACGCCATGGTCTTCTGTCCATACTTGGTTCTTTCTCCCTGTCACTAGTGTTTAGTTTTTTTCTTGGTGCTTCTAAACCCTCTCAGTACACCCTGTCCAAAACAGGTGGTAGAAGGTATTCTGTGACTATAGGCCTGCCTCTCACCCACTGGTGCTTGGGATAGAGCCATGAGTTCCAAGCAGACTTCCATGGCATCCCCATCATCTGCCCGGGTTCTGGTGGATAGGTTTGTAATGGCCCCTGGCATGGCTCGGCCTCTGTTGGTCTTGGGATGATCAAACCAGAAATCTGCAGGGTAGAGATGGAGCCTCACCATGTGATCCTTCCAGGCCTGGGTGGTCTTGAATTTCTCAGGGCACCTTCAGCCAGGCACTGGTACATGCTTGTCTTTCCACCAGGACCTGGAAGAGTGAATCGTGCCATTCCAGAATGTGGGCATCCAGCAGGTGCTCGGAAGGGAAGGCGCGGCTACAGAGGGAGCAGGCATTCCCGTGCATCAGCTGGTAGTGGTGCTGGTAGTCCTCCAGGGCAGTAAATACCTGGCAGCAGCCAGCTACCTGACAGGTGAATTCGGGTACCCTAGACTTCTCCACGCCTCGGCCACCTGCGTGAGCACATCCTGCAGGTGCAGGTGCAGGTGCCGCTGCACATCCCCGGCACACTTCCAAGAACTCATGTTCCTTTAGGAAATGCCTCAGGTATGGCACGAAATGAAGCCGAATGGCACCGCTCGGGCCGCAGAGTTTCACACCACGGGCAGCGGCTCAGCTACCCCAGGCGTCCCAGCCAGGCCGGCCCAGAGCGCGGAAGGCAGTAGCATTGCCCTGGACCTCTTCAAGAGCTTTAATTAGAACTTCTGTACTTTATCCATAGTGTGACTCTAAAATTTAAGATATTTATAAAATTATAGCATAATAAGTACTTAAATAATACTCTATAGATTAAAACTGTATTGTATATAGTAGTGCTATGTAATAAACATGTAGTAAAGGTATTTAATAGATATTTTATAGAATTATAGTACTATAGCCATTTAAATAATATTTACAAAATAAAAAGTTACATTTAGAATCAAAGAAGAATAATCTCATACCATTAAATACCTCACTGCTCAAAAATACTACAACACCACCCCCTTGAGTATTAACATCTAATACATTTTCTTATTTTAACATTTATTGTATGTGTGTGTGTGTGGCCAGCTCAGCCCACCAGGGGGCGGGGCTGGCTGGCATGTGGTGCTGGGGGATTGAACCGCGGTTCCTGTGCTTTGCCAAGCTTGTTCCAAGTAGGTGCTTTAGACCACTGAGCCATCTCTCCAGCCCAACATCTAATACATTTTCTACTAATTTTTTTTCAACTTTCTTCACTCATTGCAGGTCATGTCCAATTACTGGTCCTTTTATGTTTTCTATCCTCTTGCTTGAATTTGCTTTTGTTTCATTAAGATGATTATACATATATATTGTTAGAGTCACATACCCATATACATATATTTTTTAAGAGTTACTTGGGTATAAGCTTTCAGTCTTTATATTGCCATTTTATATGAAGAGTGGTTTGGGCAGCAGCAAAGTCTGGGATCACAATCTTTGCTCCACATAAATCTGAACTCACAGTGCTGCTCCGAGCCACACACCGTGGTCAGTCTGATTCCCATCTCGTCAACCTTCGCGCTCCTCACTCCAGAATCTCTAAACATCTCCTCTTTGTCTGGAAAAGGTATCAGATCACACCTGGCTGTGCTGTGTGTCTCCTTGTTTTTCTACTTCACAATGTGGTAGACACATTGAGAACAACAATTCACATCTTCTAAAACTCATGGATATTTTCTTTTTAAAGAAGAATATGTTGGCATATTGATCATGACTTCTTCCCATCTTTTGCTTCCTCATTCTTAAACTCTGGTCAGAGGGTGGGCTTCCTGGCACAGGCTACACGGCTTTTATCTTTATTTGTCACTTCTTTTACCCTTCTTGAAGAAGTCTTTGATTTTAAATGGAGATCAGCAACTCGGTCTTAAGCCTTATCTACCACCCTTTATTCAGTCCAATCTACTCTGACTTTTTCAGTTGTATTTATAACTTCCAGGACCTAATTTTCCTGTGACCCTCCTGGGTCACAACAGCTTCTTTGCATTTCTCTGGTCACTTAGCAGATACCAGTTAAAGCTTAATGTTTAAATGCACGTATACAATGTGCAGTGTTTAAATCAAGTTGAGCATATTTATCTCCTCAGAGTTATTTATTGTGGAAACTTTCAAAATCATGTCTTCTAGCTTTCTGAAATATGCAGTACGTTGTCATTGGCTATAGGCACCCTACTGTGCAAAAACCAGCGCCCAGAGCTTCTTCTTTTTTTTTTCAGAGCTTCTTGATTCTATCTACGTGTAACTTAGCACCCACTGATCAACCTTTCCCTCCCCCTCCACACTCCCCTCCACTGTACTCTCAGCTTCCACTTGGTTTTCTTTTACATTGTTGGTTTTTCTCAAAAATCTCATTTTTTTTCTTTTTCTAAAGTCAGCTTTACTGAGATGAAATTACATTCACTAAGGTGTGATTTTTATCATACTCTTCACAAGGAAAAGATTAACAAAATAGCCTGAATACTATTAAACAGGTATGTTCTACTAATAGTCAAGTTTCCCAATAAGGAAGTGATTCTCGACCTTGATTACTTGCCAGTATCAGCAGTTTCTGTTTTAGCAGTGCCCAGCTCTACCCAAGGCTGATTAATTAGGAAGAGAGTCAAGACATCCCATGCAGATGCAGGTTATTTTCACCTCACTGGAAAGTCAAAAAAAGGCTTGCAGGGCTGAGCCCGGGCTCAGTGCTACAGCGCTTGCCTGGCACGTGTGAGCTGCCTGTCCACTGGATTCCAGTGCCTATCTAAATATTTTTTTTTTGGCGGGACTGGGGATTGAACTCAGGCCCTTGTGCTTGCCAGGGAAGCGCTTATTCCACTGAGCCATCTCCCCAGCCTCCCCTATCTAAATTATTATCTAAAAATATTTACACCATCTCAATAGGAAAGTTGGAGGAAAGCGTTTGCTTTGTCACTTTGAACTGACAGCCCCTCTCATTATCTACATTGTTTTAGTAGTCCCTATCTGTTCCTGGCTTTGCTATAAAATAATCATAACACTAAGTAAATCACTTAACATTTTGTATTGGTTTTATGTTAATTTTTAAGACAAAGAAGATTAATAAGGATTTCCCTCCACCATTAATACTTAAAGGTGCTAACACTTTCTTTAGTATCATAGGAATCTGTCACTACTTGAAAATCAGGGTCTTGGATGTGATGGCTAAATATCTGGAGCAATGTGCACACAAATTATCACCCAGAGTTGTGATGACTGCCAGACTTTTTCACACACACGGTTTTCATAGGTAGGGGGGCCGGGGAGATGGCTCAGTAGAATAAGCGCTTCCCTGGCAAGCACAAGGGCCTGAGTTCAATCCCTGGTTCTGCAAAAAAAAAAAAGGAAAAGAAAAAGTTTTCATAGGGAAAGAAAAACAATGGCTAAAGTGACGGCCTCTGCAGTCCTTTAGTTACTGAATGTGCACTGGTAGTCTCTCTCTTACCAAACAAAAGTGCTACTCTCTTGCATTCTAATGAGGAAAGTGAACCAATATAGAGTTTAATTATCTACTTTAGAAAAATAACTAAAATAGGGTCATGTACCAGAAAGTAACACCTTGCTAAAGTTGATTTAATGGACACAGAAGACCTCTGAGATGAAATGTAGGCTGAGAACAGCATATAAGACATAGGCAGCTTTAAAAACATCAAAGAAGGATGGAATTCTGAGCAAAGGGAAGAGCTAGAGCAAATGCCTGGGACTGGAACAAACTCGGCATGCTGGAGAACCATGGAGAAGGTCAGGGCGGATGGAAAACACTGTGCAGAGAAAAGCGCTAGAAAGTGCGGTCAGGGAGCAAGGCTCAGTAACGAACCAAACTTTGCTCTGAGACCCCTGGACGACGGTGAGTGGTATCGAACCCATGGCTAATGTCTCAGTCACTCTCTTGCAGCCACCAATAGTTTGGAAACATCGAGAGCAAAGACAAGGAGGCCACGAAGGAATAATGAGCAACCTTGGATAGGTGTTTGCTGTGGACAGTATGTTTACCCCTCTCCAATCACATTGTGAAATGTTACCCGCCAGGCCCCATGATGATACTGGGAAGGGAAGCCTGTGGGATGAAACTGGGTCACAGAAGGAGGTCTCACGAGCGGAAGGAGGGCCCTCACAAAACAGGGCTGAGATCTGTCCCAGTGGCACACTGGAGGGTCCGTGAAGATGCCCGCCGAGAATGAGAGTGAGTCAGATCAGACACCAGACCTCCTTGCAGGCTGACTTCTGCCTTCCAGGTCTCCAGAGTGATGAGGTACATTCATTTTGTAAAATTTCAAGGTAAACCACAAGATGGATTAAAGATTAAGTCTAGATAGTAAAAGAAAATGCAAAGAAATAACTTTGCAACAAAACTGGAGAAGGGAACAGAGTATATAGGACTGTAAGGAAAGAGCCAAGGCTGCATTATTTTGTATATGTTGTGATGATCCACACAGAAGTGAACCTCCAAAGACTCAAAAGACACAGCATGGAGCAATACACAAATTTAGTATATATATACATATATATATATATATGTATATATTTACACACATAAACATATATATACATAACATTCCTCTCTACCAGCAATAACCACACTATACACTGGTATTTACAACAGCAATGTAAACTACTGAAATTAAATTAGATAGCTAAACATCTATAAAGAGACTTTAATCCTAGGGCCAGGGATATGGCTCAGTGGAATAAGCGCTTCCCTGGCAAGTGCAAGGGCCTGAGTTCAATCCCTGGTTCTGAAAAAAAAAAAAAGACTTTAATCCCCATTTAATGACAAAATAAGAGGCTCAACTGTAGGTATATAGTGTATACATGAATGAGAAACTTAATATTAGAACAACACATTCTAGATAAATATTTCAATCTAATGTGATTCTAATAAAAATTTCAGGTTTTTTTGAGAGGAAAGAACATTTAAAAATATATTCTAAAATTTATATACAGGAGTAAAGAACCATTTAAAATTAAGATAATTTTGCAATGGAAAAACAAAGAGTATAGACTTACTCTAGCTCATATTAAGACAAAGAATAATAATAACAAAGAATAAAAACAACAATAAAAATGAGGGACAGAAAAATAAACCAGTGGAACAAAAATAGGTGCTCATTAGTAGATTCACAGAAACTAAAACTTGTTAGGTGAGAAAGGAGGCACTACAGCACCATCGGGAAACATCGAATTGTTCAGTAAATTATAGTGAGAAGAAGATCGAGTACGTGGAGAGAAGAACATTAAGCTGGCAATGTGGCTTGGTGGTAGAGCTCTTGCCGAGTGTGTATATGGTCCTGGGTTCAAGTCCCAGGATTGCAAAACCACAAGAGAATGTTAGATTACTAATCAATTCATCATATATTCAAGGTAAACTACAAGATGAGTTGAAGATTAGGTCTAGATAGTAAAAGAAAATGCAAGGAAATAACTTTGTAACTTTTTTTCTGTGGTTCCAGAGATTGAACTTTGCCAGGCAGGCCCTTATGCCGCTGAGCTATCTCCACAGCCCTAACTTTGTAGGCTTGTGTATAAATTTTTAAAATAGAAATTCAAAAGCATAAACCATAAAGTGAAAATATCATATTTATGACCACATCAGAATACGGACTTCTGTTCAGCAAATGGCTTAACAAAGTTAAAAAACAGAAGTAGAAGACAGCCTACTGATAAAAATTAGCATAGAAGCCAGATACAGTAGCATTTGCCTACAATCCCAGCTGCTGGGAGGCTGAGGCAGGAGGATCACAGGTTCTAGCCTAACATGGGCAACTTAGCAAAACCCTGCCTCAAAATGAAAAAAATAAAAAAACATGTTTTAAAGGATAAGGATTTAGCTCGGTTGTTGTGCATCTCTGAGCTCCACCCTCAGTGCTGCCAAGAACAAATTATTTTTGTCAGACAGATCAAAGCTAGAAATACCAAATATTGACAAGAATAGTGGGAGGATGAAGAGGAAAGAAGTAATAAGACCTTTCCATGTGCTGCTGGTAGGGAGGAAGACAGAGTCTGGCAACCTGGAGGAACACCCAGCCATGTTCAGTGCAATCAGATACGCAAATACCTGAGGAGGCGGCAGGCCCCTCCTGTGATGTGCGGATACTGGAACTCGTCGGGTGGGAACTTCTGAGACTGCAGAGCGCGAACGGCAGGTAGAGACCTGTGAGGACTGATCACTGGGGATGGAGAACGGATGAGCGAAATTTGGCGGGTAGCCACAGGGATGCAGCGGACTGCTTAGTAATGTACTGAAGTAGAAAATGTACGAGAAAGAATAACTATAATACAATAGTGGGCTGGTGAGATGGCTCAGTGGTCTAAAGCACCTACTTAGAACAAGCTTAGCAAGGCACAGGGACCGCGGTTCAATCCCCCAGCACCACATGTCTCAGCTCCGCCCCCTGGTGGGCTGAGCTGGCCACACACACACACACACACACACACGTTAATAAATAAAATTTAAAAAAATACAATAGTATCCTTTAAAATTAAAAATACATGAAATACCATTTACACAGACAAATCCAAGAACACACTAGTCCTGTTAGCCTGTTGTACAGGAGAGGCAGAGGGGAGTAAGTAAGTGAAGGAAGACTAGGTAAACTAAGACAAGAGGGCTTATTGTTGGCGGAAGGTGACACATATTGTCCTAAATAAAGTGAGTGACTTTGCATTTGGAGGATTCTTTCTTCTACACAATACAAATTAAAAAAAAAAATCACTGCCATATACCATAAACCAACAGCCACACACTTTTTGTTGACGTGCTAAGCAGAGGTTGACACTTCTAGATGAAAAGATTTAACTTCTTCTCAATCAGATGCATAATTAAATTCAACCTTTGTGCAATGGTTTGACCAGAAGGATATTTTCTGAGAACACAAATTAAATCTTTCACCTGGTATTATTTGTATTATCGCAGCTTGGGCTATCACAGACGTATTTATTCCAAAGATCCATAACTCATTTTTTGCAACATTAAAGTTCAGTTGGAAATGAGACATTTCTGTATTTTTTTTGTGAATGACATTTATCAGGGTCAAAAGATACGCAATCAATGATTACTTAACTTTATTATTAAATTCCCGAGTCATGCATTTCCAGAATATATTGAACCCCAGCGTCAACATTAGTCACTGATATGGACATCCTTTCAAGAAGGCTAAAAACACAAATTGTTTCCTGAGCTATTTCCACTTTTAATCATCTTACACCCAGCCTTGAACTTTACTGTAGCTTGTAGTTGGGGTGGTTCACACGTTTGTCCCAGTTCCTTTTTCATAGAGTCTGGAGAGTTCTACTTTATAAAATGACAATCCTATTGCCGGTGGAGGAGGAAACTATATACCTTGGAAGTTTTGTTAGGTAGAGCAGAAGAATCTGATTATAGTAATGAAGAATTTTATTTTATTTTATTTTATTTTATTTTATTTTATTTTATTTTTTGTGGTACCGGGGATTGAACTCAGGCCCTTGCGCTTGCCAGGCAGGTGCTTATTCTGCTGAGCTATCTCCCTTGCCCAAGAATTTGTAAAGTTTGACATATAGTACTGTCTAAACCTCAGAAGATCACCCTGATACGCACCGAACTAAATGGTTTTATTTTCAGTAAGTGAATTTTCACAGAGAATGCCATTTCTTAGAGCAGCACGGCTGAGTGCAGAAAGCAAAGGCATTCCGACTCACAGCTCTAAGGAGCCTGGGGTGGACAGCGGGGTTACTTGCCAGTGTCTGGCTCTGCATCGGCTGCTGCTTCTTCACTGACTTGGGGACAAGGCCAAGTCACATGCCTTGGCCAATGGGATGTCACTGAACACTGTCTGAGATGAAACCTGAATGCGGCTGTGTGACTTGGTGGGGCCCCTCTTGTGCCATCTTTGCCTCAGAACAGTTTTGTTCAGGGGCTCCCCCTCTAATCTGAGTTCTAAACCGAAACACACGGAGCTGAGCCAAGCTGAGCAAAAGCCCACAGTGCACTCGGGCCGCACCGGACCTGTGAAGCAGGAGAGAACTACGTCTGCTTCCGCTTTCCTGAGACTGGGGCTCATTTGGCATAAACCAGAAAAAAGATCAAGAATTCACTCACTTCACACTCAGGGACAAGAAAACTTTTATTCATGTCAGCTAAAGATAATGTTTTTATCCCTTCCAAAAACATTCTCCAACTTCACTGATTCCCAAATCTACCTTTGATTATATCAGAATTATTTTCAAATAAATTGCAGTTTATATTTATGCATATAAGTATACACATATGATATATATAAAATCTTAAGGGTTAGACTCTGTAAAATCTATAGAAAAAATACCCTAATAGTTTGTTGATTTTGCCTGAGTCTGAAATACATACGATACAGTTTTTGAAATTTTACTTCTTCTGGGCCCTGACTTTATTCCTGTATTTCCTTAAAATGTAGACAGATTTAGGGCCAAGGAGGTAGCTCAGCAGGTTAAGCACTTGCCTGGCAAGCACAAAGTCCTGAGTTCAATCCCCAGTACTAAAAAGAAAGAAAGAAAGAAAGAAAAAACAAAAGATGTAGACAGATTTAGCAGATGAGCTTGTTGAAGTCAGAACAGTTACCCAGCTAAGTCTCCGGCTGTTCAGCGATGCTTTAAACTCTTCTACTGTCAACAGCAGCACCTGCGTTTGCATGTCTAGGAGCAGACAAGGTCGAGCACCTTATGCTGAGGCGGCAGGCGGAAGGACTGTGGTTTCAAGGCTGCAAGGTCGCTGGGAAGCGCCTGGACACTGCGGCCTAAATGAGTGACATGGCCCGAGGCAGGACTACCTCGGCTCTTCAGGTGGCTTCTTGCCCAGCACACCATCCTCTTCCAGAGCATGGCAGTGCCAGAAGTCAGTGCCACCCTTAAAAAGTGGGCACAATTTTCATATTCTTAGTTCTCCTGGGGAGAGGAGATTCTTATTTATTTCATTTTCTAACACATAAAATCACTTGCTGAGTTGGTTGCCCTTGAAGTGACATGAAATGAAAATGCCACTCACTACAGCTGTCTGCATGAGCTGATCCCAGCAGCAGGCCCCGCAGGCCTGGTGACAAGCTCCTGTTCCTGGATCTCTAGCAACGTGTGACGTCCACTGTGATTCCCAGGCCACGTTATTACTTTGAGATGCTGGAAGCGTCTGGCTACTGGAGGATCAGATGTGGACAAGACATCTCCAGCAAGACGGAAGAGCCTCACAGAGCAGATTTGGGGTCAGTAAGATGGATCATCAAAACAACAACAACAACAAAGGCTTTAGGATTTTCTATTTTTAGTCCTTCAACCAAAACATTTATAAGAGCTTTCTAACCATTGTCAAGGGGCAAAAAGCACAAAAACAAAAGAGATAGAGAAATTTTGAATGGAACTGCCCTTTCTGAAAGAATGGGGTAGTTGTCACATTGTAAAGCAGCTGCTGGATATGCCATGTCTAGCTTCCCTTGGCTAACAGACCTTCTAGTGGTAGAATCTCAGGGTGTGTGTGTGTGTGCGTGCGTGCATGCGCACAAGCACGTGCATCTAGGGAAGAACTATCAGGGAAGGAATATTTTAAGTAAATCTGATCCGTAAGTGGCAGGCAACCTCCCCTGTTCCTGCAGGGGCCTCCTTTTTCAGGACACAGCTTGAGGACCACTCCATCTTGATCGGCTCTAGTAAGCACCCCCTAGGTGTTTACTGGCCCCTTCTCTGTGTCCAAGGTTCACATCATTGTCACTGTACTTACTATTCTGCATCACTTGGTGTGTATCGGTCTCCCTCAGTAGAGTGACAATGTGCTTGATGAGAATACAATTCCATCTTTTTTATTCATTGAATTCCTAACTGTGAGTACAATGTATAACAAAGCACACACTAAGGATGTTTACAGGATTGAAATTAAATTTGGAGGGAAGATTCATATAGCCCATAGCAAAATTTGAGCTCCCAAACCTTTTCTGTTTTTAATTATTTAGTTCAGACTTGTAGTGCTCCTCTTGTCTCAGCCTCCTCAGGCCTGGGATTACAGGCACACACCACCACACCCATTTTCTGGGCCTGCAAGGGTTCCCCAGGGTTCTGGGGCCAGCATGGCTGTAGTACTGGGGATTAAACCTGGGTCCTGCTTGCCAGGCAGGCACTTAGACTGCTGACCGATCTCCCCAATCCTGAGGTCTTAAATCCTTATCAATGAGAAGTAAGAAGTAAGTACATAAACCTATAGATAATGAAGAAGAAGGAGGAGAAGGAGGAAGAGGAGGAGGATGAGGAGAAGAAGAGGAAAAAGAGGAAGAAGAGGAAGAAGAGGAAGAGGAAGA
>NW_004524583.1:28043785-28053337 GCF_000260255.1 Octodon degus
ATTAGAACAAATCCCTCTATTCATTAAGAGAATGTAGTTATATATCTATCCTAACCATTTTGAATACACAAATACAAAATAGACATTCATCTGTATCCCTTTTGTTTAGTTCCATCATTTGAATATTATAAGTGTATGAACTCAGCAAAATATTCCAAAATAGTCCAGTAGTTCATAATAGTACTGGGTCTTCCGCTTGACTGCCAATGTCTGAAGTTGTTGACCTGAGTCCCCCACAGCTCAACATAACAGCATGGCTTTACTTCTTGTACTTCGTTTTTATACTTTTCTGCTGGATGATTAAGACCAAGATAAAGCAAGGCTTTCTTTGGAGTTAACTCAAAGCGCTTGGCTGAATCCACACATCCTTCTATCTCGTCAAGCAGCAGCTGAAACTCAGCAATTGTGACTTCACGTAAGATAAAGTGGGAAAATGACCAGGTTCCCCTGATCATGAAACGCAGTGACATAGACTTCAGCTTTGCAAGGAAGCTTCCCAGCAAGCCCGATGGCTCATTTCTGCCTCTGCAGTTAGACGCAGCCCCTAAAATAGCACTTCTTACAAAAATAACGCTTTTTTCCCACTCTGTGTAACTTGGCATCTAAATGCTATTTTAAAAATGTTAGAAAAATTAGCGTTATTTACAAGCAAGACTCCCATGTTGTGGGCGAAGTAGTTTCCTTTGAATTGTCAAGTGGGGAACAAGGGCACCATAGCAGTGCCGGGAAACGGTCCAAGAGCCATGTCCTGCCTGGACTCCAGGCAATCGGAAAGATGGAGGGCAGTTATGGCAGGTTGGGGAGCGCTTGGGAACGGGAAAGCCGAGTCTTTTTTGTTGTTTTTTGTTTGTTTGTTTGTTTGTTTTGTTTTGGGTTTTTTTGTTTTTTTTTTGGTATGGAGATTGAACTCAGGACCTTGTGCTTGCCAGGCAGGTGCTTATGCCGCTGAGCTATCTCCCTGGCCCCAAGAGACTTTACTCCAACATTTTTTTAAAGGCTTGAATGTTCATGATAAAGTGGCCTGGCTCAATTATTTCAGTTTCACCGGCCTGAGACCCCCCTAATGGTATGTGAGAAACATGCTGACTCGCTAGTTAGCTCATCTGGCAGAGGGAGACAGGGACCCAGCTTCTATAGAGAAATGGAGGACAACGTGAAACTCCGTTGGCTTTCTCTGGAGTTAATTCAAAGCTCTTGGCTCAAGTCACACATCCTTCAAGCAGCAGCTGAAATTCAGAAACTGTGGCTTCATTTACCATAAAGCAGAAAAATGATCCCAAACCTCAGCCCAGAGCTTCTCAGTGCTCTCAAGGGCTTGGGGCTCGTGTCTGATACGGTTGGGTTTCTACTCTCTGAGGAAAGGAAAACGACACGATCACAGAGAGCTCGCACTGACTCCTGGGCCCATTTATTCAAAGGGCTGATTACTGTATCCCCATTTTCCCACCTTCTGCCTCCTGCTTTGTGAATGCTGAAGACTTAAGCTCTTCCCCACATAAGCTCAGTGTGGCCAGGACCTGAAGAGCTGAAGGCAAATTGCTGCGCTCCCAGGTGTAGAGCCAGAGGGGTCCTCTCATTGCAGGGACCCTCCCTCACTCCTTCTGTACCCATGATGCTAAGGACCACAGTGAAGGAGACAGTCTACCAGCCTGGGCTGCTGCTCCTTGGGACCGACTGCTGCAGAAGCAGCATCACAGGAGCTCATTAGATGAAATGCAGCACCTTGGGCCTCACCCCAGCCTTAGAAGAGGAGCTGGGAACGGGCAGCTCTGATGGGCACCCCAGCTAATTCTTTGTGCACCTGAATTTAAGAAACAGACAAAGACGCAAGGACTCAGTATTTCACTCGACTTGTTTTTGAGTTCAATAGAGAATTTTTTAAAAAAATGATAATATCTGTTGGCTGTGAGAGTTTGGAAAGTGAGAGTTCAGATTACAAGAGAGAATAGTCTTTGGAAGAGATGCAACAGGAGGGAAAAGGCCAACGTGATCCCTGACTTGCCTGCTGATATGAAATCTCATCATGCCTTAGAGAAACTGCTGAGCGGCTTTAGCACACATCAGGGAGTTCTGGAGTCCCAGCTGGGCATCATGAGTGGGGGAGACGCTACACAGCGACACAGCAGGACAGCCTTCTCTGGTAAAGTGATTACCTATTAAACTGCACAATGGTGATGATCCATATTCATCAAAGAAGGCCACGGTGGAGCTCTACCTGTTCTCAATCCAAGCTCCATTTCTTCTCCACACCTCACTTCCTCCACTGCAAAATAAGAACCTTCTAGTGGGGAATATTCAACAGCGAAGTAAAAACATATAAGACACATTAAAAACATGAGTGGTCACTGTCGATCATTTCACAGTATCACCGTAGAAGTCAACACTGGCTGACTAGGGAGGCAAAGAAGCCCGGGGACAATGCGCACACCCTGCCTAACACCTGTTCCCACAGACGACTCAAAATCCAGAGCGCTTCAGAATGTTGTACCTTTCCAGAGCTTTCACACAGCCCTGCTTACAATGAAGACTGTGAAGGCCGCAAGTTGTCTCTTTTTTAGATTGAATAAATAGGGATTTATTTTATGTGCGTATATGCAGCACTTATAAATTTTGTAATATGCAGATCTAAAATAGGTTTGCTATGTGGTACACTTTCTGCAAGGCAGCAACGGTGAAATTTTAGTGCAAATACTGCAAGCCCAAAAGCACTGACAATACATCTAACTAAGCATGTTTATTTCCATGGTACCCGTCACCATGGTACCTGTCACCATGGTACCCGTCACCATGGCGGCAGAGCAGCACTCTTCCTGGAACAATCAAGTTAGTAATATGGCTGTTGGCTACTGCTTCTCTTGGATAAATGGGACATTTCCTGTGTTTTCTTTTTAAAAAGAAGCCGTAAAATATACAGGTGGTTGCCACATAGTGCCTAATTGTGCTGAAGCCAAAATAATAAATCTTCTCCTCCATCTCAGTTAGAAAACTATCTCCAAAGGAAATCAGACAAAACATAGAAATGTACTGTACTTTGAGCTCCATTTTAAGATTTTGATGCATAAAGTTTATAAGAAAAGAAGCAGTAATATTTTCTTATAAGGTAGAAGAAATCAAGATATACACTCATAAGTGAAATAAACCATACCAACATGTGAAAATATCATATAGTCTTCTAGTGTAAGACCTCAAAAAATAAAAATAGAAAGGTATATAACACAATTAAAAGGAAATCAAGAACTTAAGGATTAAACAACGAAGAGAGGGCAAGGAGAAAAGCCAGGAAACATGACAGGCACAAAGCCATACATTTATATGCACAAGATGGTTAAGGCAATGATCCTGAGAATCTTCAGCAGGTTTTTGAAACTTGCAGTTAATTGGCAGGATTCTCACCCTGACTAACTGTGTATGCTGACACCTGTGAACTAAGCAACTGCACTGAAGACAACAATGTGTAATAGTAGGGTCATGCTTGGAATGCCTGTCATTCTGGTCATCTAAATACGTACTGCTTATCATGTCATACCAATTACTGCCATACTGTCTTTCAAGTAATTTTTTTTTTAAAAAAAGGGTAATAAATGAAAACAAGAGACAAGAAAAATAATGTTATAGGACTGTCCTGCTACAATGCTATATATGGTTAGATCTCTAAATTTCTGTGTAAAAATATGTAATAGTTTATTCCTATTTTTTAAGTATTTTTTTCTTCACATTCTATAGGGAATTAAAATTTAACATATCAATACTTGATGGAAAATACCTGTTTCATGTTATGTCTAAGATGTCTGATATTCAGACAGATAGTGAGGTTAAGCTCAACTGCTCTGTTATAGGGTAATAATATCATTAAGCTTCTCTTCTGGAGGGTCAACAACTTAAATTTGCAGACCAAAAATTAGAGAAAAAGAAGGGCTTCAAGGATAGCCAACATTTTGGCCCTAGCCTTTAAAGGTCAGTGAGGACTCAGGACATAGGAGAACCTGTACGGTAACATCCTGTAACTCAGCTGTGTCCCAAATTTTCTGATCAAGGGGATTTTGGGGCCACAGAGGAAAGTGATTGACGATGTATAGTGCGCCTAAGGAGAGTCACATGGAAAGAAAATATTTTCTCAGGCTTTCATAGACAGCAAATTGGTCAAGCAATGGCTGTGACTCATCCACATGGCTAACACTGACAAAGGATCTACAAACTGCAGTATAGGGTTTCAGGATAAATCCTGAGGGGATTTGATTGACTTTGTCAGATACAAAAGTTACATTTCTTGTTATATAGGTCTTGCTTTATCTTGGTCCTAACCATCTAGCAGAAAAGTATAAAAACAAGGTATAAAAAGTAGAGCCATTTTAATATGCTGAGCTGTAAAAGGCTCAAGTCAACAACTTCTGACATTGCCAGTCCTACACATAACCCACTACTATTATGGATTACTGACTATATTGGATTATTTTGCTGAATTCACGTACCTACAAAATTTAAATAGCAAGGGAATACCCTTCTCTGTCAAAACTAAACAAAAAAAAGAGGGATACAAATGAAGAACTATTTTGTATCTCTACATACAAAATAGTTAAAATAGATATACAGCTACTTTCTCTTAAATCAATGAGAAGATTTGTATTAATAGTGTTTGGACAGGATATCATGTCTGCATCTTGTACTATGAATAACCCCTAAGAAGAAAACAATATGCAATATATTAATTATTGAAACTGTTCCACTAATTGGTTTTGAAACTGTCTCATTGCTATTAGTTTCTCAATAAAATTAATTTTTTTAAAAAAGAAATCAAGATATGTAGAAAGGAGACTATGAAGTTGTAATTTTAAAATTATACTTTTAAGAAAATTAAAGCTCCAGGATGCAAAGTTACTAAGGCCACAATGCCTTCTTTTTACTCTCGCACCTGTTTTACTTCCAGTGTTCTCTTATTTTCCTAAGGCTCTTACCAATCTGGTAAGTCAATAAATTAGGCCTGTGCTTCTGTGTTACTACAAATCTATAAATCTTAAGGACTCCACATTCAAAGAAAGACACCATTAAGTGGATGTTCCATCACCAAACTTACAAAAATAAGCAGTTTGCTTTTTATCCTAGTTGATAAAGAAAGTTTTTGCTCTAACCCATGAATGAGCAACTTAGTCTTAAGGAAACTCACACCAGTGAAAGGTAAACACCTCAGACAAATCAGTACCCTAGACCAGGTGTGGGGATGCCTGCTAGCGCATCCCACTCAAGACCCCCGGGGCTCTCCCCCTGCACTGCCCACTCCTTCCTGAGTGTGGGCTTCGAGTTTGTGTAATAACCCATCTGTGTCTCTCACTGGTGATGCCTGCAATTTCACTGTGTGTCAGTCAAGAACCTGTTCCATGAGGTGAGCAGAGTCCCCTCTCTTCTTTGGGGTGATGTCTCCACTTGCTGTCCAAATCCATATTAAGGTCCTCTTTACATGAATTTGGACTTATGTGTGTGTGTGTGTGTGTGTGTGTGTGTGTGTGTATTTGATACAGAGTTTCACTATTCAGCTCAGCCTGGTAATGATCCTTGCCAGCGCTGGGATGATCGGCGTGGGCCACCACGCCAATCTCAGTGTCCACTCAGTGCACCTGGGGGTGGGGCTGACATGGCATGTCATGCCGGGGATTGAACCCCAGTCCCTGCGCTTGCCTAAGCAGGTGCTTAGTCCACTGAGCTCTCTCGCCAACCCTGATCAGTGCATTTGTTGAACAATAAAATGCAAAATTGGTTTCAATTCCCAATTTTCCAATGAATCTAAATTCAGGCTTTATTAACATGATTCATACTTGGTATTAAAACATGGACAGAAAAAGCACTAGAAAATGTGTTAAATGTTTGTTGGTAGCTCTCGCGGGGGATCCACCACATGGTGAATGAGCTCTGCCTTTTATACATCTTCGCACTCGTCTGTGGCTGTCACTAATCTTTCTCACCTCTGTTTTCACTGTCTTCTTTTTATCCTAAGTGTCCCTAATTTAGCCTAAAACCTACCATCACTTATTGAATACTATTTTGAAGTCTATATGTGTTTATTCACCCCATATTTATTGAATATTATATTCTATGAACAATTCTTAACTTAGATATATGAAAAGATAGATATGTTTTCTAACAAAAAGTCAGGTACTCTGCTTTTAAGTTACTTCATTCTTCTTTCCCCTCTCTGAGTTACTATGCCTCAATAGACAAATATTCTATTCTCATAGTCATCTCCGCATCCTCAGCTTCTGGTATGGCAAAAGTAGTACTTAATAAATGTGTTGAGTCAACTGGAGCAAGTAGAAGTGTTTCGAGCTACACCAACAGCAATGACATTTTATGAGTATGTAAATAACACATAACTTCTAGTGAGTAGTGTTTGATTCTTCGTAAGAGAAGAATACAACAATTTCTGTCTCTGTGTAACAAAATCAAATGATGTATTCACAGATCAGATGACTCAGAAGTCCTTAAGAAATGCTTGGGAGGTGGAGTGGACAACAGCTCAGCTCTCTGACAGTCCTGAGGGAAGTATCTGGGGTAAGCCATATGCCCCACTGGGGTCTCTATAAATAGCTTTTAGCCAACATCGCACTTATTTGCCTTAGTAGAAATCTTACTTATGGGGTTATTTGGCAGAGAGAGAGAGAGAGAGAGAGAGAGAGAGAGAGAGAGAGAGAATAGCAGTTTGATTTGTAGTTAAGGGAGTGGCTTGGTTTCTGGTTGATGTTAAATGTTAACTGACACAAATTATGTAGTGACACTGTGTGGGTGAGGTGCGAAACTACCAGCCTATTCTCCCTCACCCCCACTCTTGGTTTTATATTAAGGCTTATTCGAAACTTAATCTTATGGTATGTTTCTGTAGTAAATCACTAACTGGCATCCACCTTTTCTTTTCATTGAATAAATACATTAGTTAAATCAGTTTAGAGATGTATGAAGGTGGTATTAATTTTCATAAATTAACAACTGTGACTTGATTTCAGATTTAAATATTTCCAATTCATTCTTAGATAAGAATAGTGGAAAGTAGCCCAAATGTAATATGGTTACCAAGGAAAATATACTGCCAATTTGAAATGATATAAATTCAGGATAAATATCCATCAGTTTAGTAAGCACTTAGGACTAGGCTTTCTTTTTATTTTTAAATTTTCTTTTAGTAAACTGAAGGACATTTGGCCAGAGCATGTTTTTCCCAGTTCTCAATACTTTACAATACACTTTCCTAAGATCCACTCATGGTAGGATAAAATGTCCCAAATGATGGCTTTTAACCACAACTTCTGAAAACTTTCTTTGTTCTTCAGGCAGGTGAGCCAAGTTCCAAATCTGTTTATTCGTTTTTATTTCCTGAAAGATTAGATACTCTAGCTCAATAGCAGGTCTCTTGAAGGATTCCTTTTTCTTGCTTTAGAAAAAGTCTCTATTTCCTTAATCTCTGGTTTCAGGTAGTTGCCCTTATTAATCAGAGAAGTGTTCTTGGCTTTTGTTTGCAATGAAAGAAGACTGTTGATCCATCTAATCTGCTCTTCTTTGGTTTTCTATTCTTGTCAAATCCAAATCCCTTTCCTGTGTGCACTGTGAAGAGTGCCCCAGTGTTTCTATAGTCTGTGTGGTTCCTAGAACTAAGTAAGGGCTGGGCTCTATGTTAGGTTCTTAAAAGTAACAGTTTTAGTGGTCTGATTTCAGAGGCTCTGAAAGTCTTTGTACTTGACAACCAAGCAGAAAAGTACACATTGCACAACGGAGCCGCCCAATGCGGTAGTCACACAACTGAAAAAGACAACGATGAAGTTTTAGTTAAAATAATTTCTTCCTTTCTTTCTTCCTTTTTCTCTGCCTTCCTTTCTTTCTTTTTTTTTTTTTTTTTTTAGAAGTCCAAGTGATTTTACTTAGAAATTTACACTAAGGTGACAGGTGCATCCAAATTTTTAAATTATTCAAATATTTAACAGAGAATTGCTGCTTAATTTAAAACATATCCACAGGGAATTATTTAACCATTAAAATTGTTTTTCAAGGAACATTTAATAAACAATTATTAACCTTACGTTAATGCAGCTAAAGCAAAGCCACCTCTTCTCTGATTACAAAGGACCTGCTTCACGTGTGTACACAGTGCAACCAGAAAATACTGTAGTTAGAATTCCACATCATAATTTGAATAGTTGCCAAGTGTTCTCTTTTTTTCATGTGGGAAAAGAAAATTCCTCTGAAAATCACTTGAAGCTTGAACAAAAATTCCACAACTCTACTCCTCAGGATCATTCCGCAGTCTTCAGGATTCGTATGATACAGGAAGCTTCCCCTCAGCCTTTGAGAGAGGACATTCCAGCCCGCATGATCTCGTCGACCAGGAGGATAATGCTGGCAATCACAGTGCAGGAGTGAAGCAGCTGTTTCTTCACACAGTAGTTATCCCACACGCCCGCTTCTGCTGCTACCATTGGCTCACCTGTGTTCAAGTCCACACCCACAAGTTGACCTGACTGGGCATGTTCCGCTTGAACTTTAACTAATGTTTCCTGAAGATCAAAGCCAGAGTTCTGAGCAAGGACCTTGGGAATGATGAGCAAGGCATCGGCAAACGCCTGGACTCCGAGCTGGGCCCGACCCTTCACGCTGGCCTTGTGTTTCACCAGTGCTTCTGCCATTGCCACTTCCACTGCACCAGCGCCTGGAACCACGCAGCCATCATCGATAGCATTTTTGACAGCCCTCAAACCATCTCTTATTGCATCCTTGATTTGAGTGAGGGTGTGCTTATTTGGTCCTTTGATCAATAATGTGACAGAGCGGGGATTGTTGCATTTCTCAATAAAGGTGAATTTCTCTTCTCCCAAAGTATACTCATAAACCAGTCCTGCATGTCCCAAACAGTCAGGAGTTAGCTCATCCAAGGAATTGAGAGCTACCCCACCACAAGCAAGAGTCAGCCTCTCCATGTTTCTCCTCTTCGCCCGACGCAGAGCTACGATGCCTTCTTTTGCAAGAGAATCCAAGGAGAAGGGATCAATCCCCTTTTGATTAATAACAACAAATCCTCTATCTGAATCACCACAGACCTTCTTTTTCAGTTCCACTATTTTTTTTAACTCTATCTTCAATGAATTTCCTTTCGGCTTTTACTAGCTTTTCTCTTTCTTCTGCACTCTTGTAGAAAAAGCCAGAGTTCACTTCTGTTTTCTCATATTCCAAGGAGACATTGCATGTGAGGATGTATGCATTTTCCACTCTTTTTTTCATATCAGGGTGCCGTGCCCCATGGTCCAAAACAAGCCCCCTGATTAAGCTTGTATCAGTTTCCGACTTATGCTTCATCTCCATGATCTCAACCATGAACAGGTCAATAGGTTCATCTTTTCTCCTAATGGCCAAAATGGAATCTACCACAGCCTCTGTTAGGACATCTGCAAGTTCCGCGTGAACTTTAGTGCGCAAAGATGTTCTGGCCACATCTGTAAGTATCTCCCTGTCCATCTCTCTGCTTACTTTAACTTGTTCCAAAAACTGTAGGGCCTTTTCCTTTGCAGTTTCAAAACCTTC
>NW_004524583.1:28053579-28064008 GCF_000260255.1 Octodon degus
ATCAAAGAAAAATAAGATTAACCTCATCAAGAAAAGTTTAGTGGGGATAAAATGCAAGATCTATGTTGTACTTCCACCCTATGCCAACTAGAATATGAGAGATAAAATGTATCTTATTACTGGCACATGTAAATGAGGAGTTAATATTAATATTCTAATACTCAGAGTACACTCTATTAGTCTAATAAGCCGCATGAGATAATGTAAACTTAATACAAGCCAAAAACATGACATGACTGACAAATAGGAGACTGTCCATAGTTGAGTCAGATAAACAGGTGGTCACAGTAAGGGGAAGTCATGATCTTATTGTAAAATGCATTATGCAGTTCATATACTTCCCAAAAATATTTTCTTTGAGTGTATAATACTTAGAAAGTGGGTTAAGGGAAATTAGAAAACAAAAATGAATAGATGTTACATGAATTGAAAACCATTCTGTGATGATCGACAATAATGATAACGCAAGACCTGGAAAACTCAAGATTCAACACACACACACACACACACACACACACTTTTAACTGTATGGCCCTACATACTATAGCCAGATTCGTGGATAAGTAGCAGCACAATGAGAGAAATTTAGTCATCTTTAGTCAGAATTGTCAGAGGATGGAAAGTCAGTTTAGAATGCAATAAGATTTGTTACAGGCCTTTTCTATATTTTTTTCTCATTAAACTTTGTTTCAGTGGGTCTTAAAATTGTATAACACATTTTTGGTCAAGTTGTTTCCATTAAAAACATATTGATGGGGCTGGTGAGATGGCTCAGTGGTCTAAAGCACCTACTTAGAACAAGCTTAGCAAAGCAGAGGGACCGAGGTTCGATCCCCCAGCACCACATGCCAGCCAGCGCCACCCCCTGGTGGGTTGAGCTGGCCACACACACACACACACACACACACACACACACACACACACGCACGCACATACAGGGTCCACAAAACATTCTCTTTTCCTTCTGAAGGTTTGCCGATGCATTGTTATTATTAACCAGTCTTTCACTATTAAACTTAAATGGCCAGTTAGGAGACACAGTTATGAGATTGCTCTTCCACCACTGATTAAGACTGGGGTGGCAGGTGTTAGGGATAACACTCATCTAGCCTTCTGAACTTTCTGGGCAGACTTGGTGACCTTGCCAGCCCCAGCAGCCTTCTTGTCCACTGCTTTGATGACACCCACAGCAACTGTGTCTCATGTCATGAACAAGAAAATGACCCAGAGGTGGGTAGTCAGAGAAGCTCTCAACACACATGGGCCTGCCTGGAACCATGTCAACAATGGCAGCATCTCTAGCTTTCAAAATTTTGGCCCATCTTCCAGCTTCTTACCAGACCAGCAATCAATCTTTTCTTTCAGCTCAGCAACTTGCAGGCAATGTGAGCTGTGTGACAATCCAGGACAGGGGCACGGCCAGCGCTGATCTGCCTGGGGTGACTCAGGGTAGTAACCTGAACAGTGAAAACAGCTGTTTCCATTGGTGGGTCATTTTTGCTGTCATCAGCAACATTGCCATGACAAACATTAAGAATGATGACACACACGTTCTTGAGGTTGAAGCCCACATTGTTCCCAAAAAGAGCTTCACTCAAAGCTTCATGGTATGTTTCAACAGACTTAACTTCACTTGTGACATTGACTGGAGCAAAGGTGACTCCCATGACATATTCAAGAACACCAGTCTCCACTCCTTGCACAGGGATGGTACCAAACTTCCATTTTATAGACATTCTGGAGAGACAGACTCAAGGCTTGTCATTTGGGCAAGTGGGTGGAAGGACGCAATCTAATGCTGCAAGCAGTGTGGTTCTGCTGGCATTGTCATCTTTGAGTGACTTTCCATCTCTTGAACTAAGGCACGTTAGCACTTGGCTCCAGCATGTTGTCACCATTCCAACTAGAAATTGGCACAAAAGCTACCGTATCAGGGTTGTAGCTGATTTTCTTAATGTAGGTGCTGAATTCCTTAAGAATTTCCTCCTATAAGGTGTCTCAGTGGAATTCATCTTGTTAATACCAATGATTGTTTCACACCCAGTGCATAAGCCAGAAGGGCATGCTCGCCGATCTCCGTTTTTGGAGATACCAATTTCAAACTCACCAACACAAGCAGCAACAATCAAGATAGTACAGTCACACTGAGAGGTGCCTGTGACCATGTTTTTATAAAGTCTGTGTCCAGGGACATCAATGATGGTCACACAGTACTTGCTGGTCTCCGATTTCCACGGGGAGATGTCAATGGTGATACCACGCTCACACTTGGCTTTCACTCTGTCCAAGACCCAGGCATACCTGAAGGAACCCTTCCCCATCTCAGCAGCCTCCTCAAATTTTCAATGGTTCTTTTGTCAATGTCACCATATTTGTAGATCAAATGGCCACTGGTGGCAGATTTGCCAGAAACCACAGGTCCAATGCCCTGATATTGATGTGACCCTTTTCCCACATTGGCTTTGAGTTAGTGGTGGTTTTCATGACACCTGTGTTCTTGAGACAAACTCTTTGGGGAAAAGCACAAGCCTTTAATGCTGGTTTGTTCCAACTGTCAAATTCTCTGCTTCTAAACTCTTTGATCACTTAGGTTAAAAATACATAGATGTTTCTTGACTTCAAAAAGTAGATAACATAGTTGCAATACTCGATCATTTCTAAATATCATGTCACACTAGAAATGACTATTCATAATATCCTGCTGTTTTTTTAATAGTGTAAAATAGTTATTCATTTGTTTGTTTGTTTATTTTGGTACCAAGGATTGAACTCAGGACCTTGTGCTTGCATGACAGGCACTTAAGCTATTGAGCTATCTCCCCAGCCCCAAAATAGCTAATTTTTGCAAAGAATCAAGTTTTACAAATCTGACTGAGCTGGGCATGGTGGCACACTGCTGTAATCCCAGCACTAGGAAGGCGGAGGTAGAAGGAATGCTGTGAGTTCAAAACCAGCCTGCGATACATAAGCAAATAGAAGCCAGCCTACACTCCATAGTGAGACTCTGCCAAAAGAAAAAAAAAAAAAGCTGGTAGAAACGTCTTCTATGTGTTGTAAGCACTAGATCTAAGGCTTGTGTGCTAGATGACGTCATCGGACAGTCAAACTTCCAAAGTATTTCTTCTCTTTTAGTGGTGAGTGGAAGTCCGCACTGGATCTATATAGCAGGAGTTGCTAAGCATATTTAGGCTCTTTCCGATATAGCCATCATTCTTTTGGAGGAGATTTAAATATGGAGTAAGAGGAAATGCATTTGAGTGTGTCCCAGTTGGAAGCCTGGTGTCATTTACATCGACAAAATAGACATTGCTGGAGACAAGCTTTTGGTGGCTGAAACTGCTGCAGTTTTATAATCTCATAACCTAAATGTGTTCCGTAAATTTATGAGCCAGGATATATTTACTAGGAAATGGAGAGAATCTATCTTTTTCTTAAGTGGAAAAGAAAAAAGTCAAAAACTTGTTCTAGTATCATCTACTACTGAATAATCAACAGTTTTTTCTGCACTTAACTTTTCATGAAAAGGAAAAAAAATGGCACAACAAGCAATAAAGGCCTATCTAGTAAGCTTGTGTTATAAATTTAGTGTGGGAGATTGGAGGAGAAAGTTGCAATTAGAAATTAGTTTCTGGGCTGGGGAGACAGCTTGGTGGTCTAAGCGCCTGCTTGGAAAGCATAAGGACCTGAGTTTGACCCTTGGTACCACAATGCTGGCCCCAGAACCAGACTTGCCTTGCTGGCCCTGAAACGGGATATGGTGGCACACGTCTATAATCCCAGCACTGGGGAGGCTGAGACAGGAGGATCACTATGAGTCCGAGCTGTGTAACAAGACCCTGTACCAAATAAATAATTTTAAAAAAATTTAGCTTCCAAGCAGTGGAAATAGTGATGGACAGAGAGGGACAAGTTTCATGTTTTTGACCCTGGTCTTCATTTAGCTCATCTACGGGACATTAAAGAGTTACTTTCTTCTCTCATAAGAAAAGAAAACTAAGATTTCAAAGAGGAGAAACAACTGTGTAGAGGTCAATTAGGGAAGCCTGATAGCCCAGCATCTGGACTTAGGTCTCACTGACTTTCAAACTCATGCTAAACAATACTATTTTTATTCCTTCACATCTTACTAAGTAGCATCTTTCTGGGATAAAAGAAAAGGTCAGCTTTTCTGCAAATGAATTATGCACTGGAACAGAGATCAGCAAACTCTGTCAAGGGCAGAGCAGTAAATATTTTTAGGCCTTGTTGGCCAGATGGTTTCAGTTGCAATGACTGAACTCTGCCCTTGTATCACAAAATAAGTCAAAGAAAAAATGCAGGCAAACAAGCATGGTTGCATTTCAATAAAGCTGTATTTTTATGAACAAGTGGCAATATATAGCATCAAAAGAAATAAAATAATCAGGGATAAACTCAATAAAGGAAGGACAAAAGCTGCATATTGTAGAGAGTGACTGAAGCTGGGAATTGGTCACACAAGTGGGGGCAAGAGAAGGCTAAAGTGATGCAAACAATCAAGCTACCTTAGTGCTGGGAAAAACATCTTGCCTGAGACAGTTCCTGTCATTAGTCACCAGGGAACCCCGTGTTTTGTGATTTGAGCTTTGTCACAAGTGTAAATAAACGCTCTACAGTTCTTGGGCTGATCCTCTTCTTCCACCCAAAAGTAAGGCTCCACTTGACCTCCCTCAGTTTTTGTCTCTTTTTTATTTTCCCGAATCCCCTTGCTATTTTTCCCCTGGACAACTGAGAGTTGTCTGGGCCACAGCTGCATGTTAGGGTTTGGCTGTTAAATCTCAAAACACCATGGTCACAAAGGCTTGGTCCCAGCCTGTGGTGCCACCACTGGAAGTGGGACTTGTATCAGGAAGTGAGGTTGCTGGCTGTGCCCTTGAAGTGGATGCTGGGACCTCAGCCCTTGCTTCTCTCCCTCTCTGCGTCCTGTGGCCATAAGATGAGTCACTTGGCTCTACCATGCACCCCATGCCTTGCTTTGCCTAGCCAAAGCAAGAGAGCAAAGCAAGTGTGGACTGAAACCTCTGCAACCAAGAGCCAAAAGAAACTTTTCCACCTCTTGATTTTTTCATAGCAAAGGAAATGCAATTAATGCATTATACAACAATGACCACAAAATGTTTTTGAAAAAAAATTAAGACTTAAATAAATGGGAAGATCTCCAAGTTTATGGACTAGAAGATTGCAGTCCTCCGACCAGGAAGATAGCTCAGTAAAATAAGCGCTTGCCTGGCAAGCACAGGGTCCCGAGTTCAATCCCCAGTACTGCCAAAAATAATAATAATAATAATACAAAAAATAAAAAGAAAGAAAAAAGATGGCAGTACTCTCCAAAACACAGATTCAAGGCTGGAGAAATAGCCCAGTAGAACAAGTGCCTGCCTGGCAAGCGCAGGGTCCTGAGTTCAATCCCCCGTACCACAAAAACAAAACAAAACACAGATTCAGTGAAATTCCTATCATAGTCCAAATTAGCATTTTTTCCCTGATTTTTTACTAGATGACAAGTCAATTCAATGAGAAAAATATTATCTTTTAAATAAATGATTCAAGGACAACTGGCTATCTACATACAGAAGAATGAAGCCGGGCTCTTATGTCACACCATATACAAAAATTAACTCAAAATGGATTTTAAAAAAATCCTTAAACATCAAAGCTAAAACTATAACGCTTTTAGAAGGAAAAACTAGGACTGAATCTTTGTTGTCTGAGATTAGGCAATAGTTTCTTACACATGACATTAAAAAATAAACAGAGCCTCTTCCGCCACCATTTTATTTTTATTTATTTATTTATCTATTTATTTATTTATTTATTGACGGCAGAATCAGGGATGAACTCAGGCCCTTGCGCTTGCCAGGCAAGTGCTTATTCCACTGAGCCATCTCCCCGGCCCCATCGCCATTGTAAATCTAGCTCCATACAGCGCTCAGCTGCCGCCAGCACCCCGCGACCTGGACCGCGCGCCCGCTCACCCCTGCCGACGGCTCCGCCACCGTGGAGGACATGAACGAGTACAGCAATGTAGAGGAATTCGCCGAGGGGTCCAAGATCAACGCGAGCAAGAACCAGCAGGATGACGGTAAAATGTTTCTTGGAGGCTTGAGCTGGGATGCAAGCAAGAAAGATCAGGGGAAGTTGTAGACTGCACAAGTAAAACAGACCAGTCACTGGAAGATCAAGAGGATTCGGATTTGTGCTTTTCAAAGATGCTCCCAGTGTTGATAAGGTTTTTGAATTCAAAGAACACAAACTGGATGGCAAATTGATAGACCCTAAAAGGGCCAAAGCTTTAAAAGGGAAAGAACCCCCTAAAAAGGTGTTTGTGGGAGGATTGAGCCCAGATAATTCTTTTTTTTTTTTTAAATGTTTATCATCATTCAAGTTTATTTATTTATTTATTTTTTATTGTGTGTGTGTGTGGCCAGCTCAGCCCACTGGGGGCAGGGCTGGCTGGCATGTGGTGCTGGGGGATCGAACCGCAGTCCCTGTTCTTTGCTAAGCTTGTTCCAAGTAGGTGCTTTAGACCACTGAGCCATCTCACCAGCCCCGAGCCCAGATAATTCTGAAGAACAGATTAAAGAATATTTTGCAGCTTTTGGAGAGATAGAAAATATTGAACTTCCCATGGATACAAAAACAAATGAAAGGAGAGGATTTTGTTTCATCACATACACAGATGAAAAACCAGTCAAGAAATTGTTAGAAAGCAGATACCATCAAATTGGTTCTGGAAAGTGTGAAATCAAAGTTGCACAGCCCAAAGAGGTATATCAGCAGCAACAGCAACAACAAAAAGGAGGAAGAGGTGCTGCAGCTGGTGGACAAGGTGGTACTAGGGGTCGTGGTCAAGGTCAGGGCCAAAACTGGAACCAAGGATTTAATAACTATTATGATCACGGATATGGAAATTACAACAGTGCCCATGGTGGTGATCAAAACTATAGTGGCTGTGGCGGATATGATTATACTAGGTACAACTATAGGAACGATGGATGTGGACAGGGCTATGCGGACTGCAGTGGTTAACAGAACACTTACAGCAAGGCATCTCGAGGAGGTGGCCATCACCAAAACAATTACCAGCCAGACTAAAGAGGAAGGCTTTGGAGGAAGCAGGAGATGCTAAAGAAATCTTCCAGGATGACGTTGAACATTGGCCTTCTGTTGCTCTAATGATTGTTTTGTAAAAGGCTTTCTAATGTACAACACACCTGTCCAACTATATATAGCTACCAATTAGTTTTCTTTGTTTTTACTTTGTCCTTTGCTATGTGTTATGACTGTGGATTTGTGTTTATACAAATTTTATTTGTATGATTTCTCATGTTAAACCCAAATAAATGCTTCCTTATGTGATTGTTTTTTTGCGTGAGGTACTACATAGCTCTGTAAAGATGTGACTTTAAATAAGCAATAATTGAGGTACAGTTTATTTTGTAGACCTGTAGGGAAAAAAACTGGCCTTAGCCAGCCACAGGATTGATTACCCTGTTCCCCATTTTTGTATGTATTTTCTGTGTTGAAAGTTTTCATTTCTCTTAGCTAAGGCTTCTGCTGCACCTTTAAATAATGTCCTCACCTCCAGATAGTTATCTCAAAGCCAAAGTCATGGTTTTCTGATTAGAGGAAGCTTTCTAGTAGACTGTGTGTTTTCTGTATTCTGTATTACTCTGGGGCTGGAGGTATAATTCAGTGGTAAAAAGCTTGGTTAACATGTCTGGATTCTATCCTTAGTACTGGCCAAAAAGAGAGGGCTTGTTGATGGTTTTATTTTGGCTTGTTTTTGTCTGTGGCAAGTGTGTGATTTGCTAGTTATTTTGACCTTAGAATTATTTAGTCTGTTAGAATAAGCTTTGGGTATCATAACACCATGACTTTGTCCTCTTGATTAAAAGAGACTAAAGCGCATAAACAAAAACAGCACTAAAACTGGTGAGGTTTATGGTTGAGTAGTTAAGATGGGTTTGTGTCAGAAGTGTGAGATGTTCAAAGCTCGGTCGAAAGATGAATGAAGATTTGAGGTCGTCGCAGAATAATTTAGTTGTATTTTTATTGATGTGTCACAGCAACATTGAATAAAATTTTTCTATTTGGACATTCTTGGGAAGTTTTAGAGTTGTGTAGTGTGAGCTTAAAAAACTCATGCTAGTCTTTTAGTGCGGTTCACAGCATGAGCTGAGCAGGCATTTTCATGTTCAGATTTATGAAGGGACAGTAAAGACAACCGTGCTTAGCTGTTAGGTTAATATGACTAGGTTACCATTTCAGCATACCTTTCTGATGCGTTGAAAGTTTTATATCTAGACTTTAAAAAATTTTTGGATAGAAACTGATAGTTGGGCTTTGGGTTGTGTGTTTCCATTGTTTCATGTTAGCTGCTGGGGCTGGCATACTTGTCCACATTATAGTAGCTGACTTCATACTTAACCAGTGTAAAGTTTTAGTACCGACACCAACCCCTTCCCGCAGTTTGATGATATTTGCACTATCAGCACTATGAGGTTCAATGCATTGGCCTTGCTTTGCTATAGGCAAGTACTAGTGTTGGCTAGTTCAACAGATTATTTTTCCAACATGGAATCCTAGGGACTAGAAGGGAGATACTTCAGGTTGTCTTTGTCAGTAGGCGTGGTGTCTAGAGTAGTGAAGCCTGTAAATTTAAATTTATGGCTAGGTGACAAATTGACATTGAGATTGTCCTTTTCCTTCATCATAATGAATAAAAGCTTTTTAAACACACATACATGCACAAATAAAATAAAATAAAAAATAAACAGAAAAAGGATAAATTGGACTTCCTAAATATTAAAAACTTTTATTTTCAAGAGAGTAAAGAAACACAATACACAGAAAAAGAAAATAATTGCAAATCCTATATCTGATGAGCTACATGGATCTAGAAGACAGAATTCTTATGCTCAAGAGCAAAAACAGTTCTTTATAGCAACTCTAAAACCATTCGTCACCAGCAAAGTGGAAATCAAAACTCTAGAGGAGCCTAAGTTAAAAAGTGTTGAAGAAGAGTTGGAGAAACACTGCTGTAGGGGTTGGAAGATACTTCAGTTGCTTTGGAAAATTTTAGTAATGCCCCAAAATGTTAAACATAGTTACTTCAGGACCCAGCGAGTCCATTGCTATTATATATCAAGAGACTTGGAAGCATGTGTGCTCACCAAAACCTATCCGCTAATGTTTACATCAGCATCATGTGTACCAGAAACAACTGAAATGCCCAACAAATGACGAATGATGGACAAAACACAATAATGTACCAAATGGAATATTACTTGGCCATGAAACAAATACTTACAACAGCTCATACTTACAACAGCTCTAATGACCTTGAAAATATCATGCCAGGCATAAAAGACTATGTGTTATGTGACTGCACTTTCATGAGCTGTAAAATATATGCACGTAGGCCAACTCATAGAAATATAGATTACTGGTTACCAGGTGCAGAAGGAAAGGAAGACAGAAAACACGGAATGAATGCTGATGAGCGTGGAGTTTTTGGAGGCCTACTTATCTGGGATCTGATTCACAGTCAGATCCTGTAAAAACAGCTTGATTTTATCACACTCTTTTCCCTTGGAGTGGGAGGAGAATAATCCCACAGGAAATCACAGGTTCAGATTTGCCAGCAGCAGAGAGCCACAGGAAGATGATCTGGTGCAGCGCTTCCTCCTTTATTTAAACTTAGGCATTTTAGTTCCAGTATTTATCTTGTGCTTATTCTTAGTAATTCTTTACTATCATGAAAACTTTTTCTTAATTCAACTGGTTTGAAACATTTAATTTTTAATTAATTAGTATTTAATTTTCTGAATATTGCTTAATCTTAATTTTTGTTGTAAGATTTATACTGTATCTTTGACTTACAATCTACTTAAAAGACATGGAATGATATTTTCTCCTAGTATTAGAAACTTTAAAAAGTATATTTCTATTTTCCATTGACTTTATATTACTTCTTCCTTGTCTTTTACACACATACACACACAAAAAAAAAAATGTGAATAACCCAACATTAGATTGATACTGTTTCGTAGAAATCTTTAATGACCTTTTAAAGGGATTTATCTAATATTTTACATAGTCCTGCATAGCTATCATTTTGAGAGCTCTTTATTCTTTATCCAGGACCAGAGAGCAACTTCTCCTGCCTTCTGAATTATGCTCTTTGCTATTTCCTATATGCTACGTCTGGAGATATTCGAATATTTCAAGTTTATATAACTGGAAAATACTTTACTTTTAGTTTTCAAAGGTATGTTTGCTGAGTATAAGATTCAAAGAGGACAGATCTTTTTTTTTCTTTCAGTCCTTTAAATTAGTTATTCTAAAAATTAATTAATTAATTAATTAGTCCAGTTTTTTACACACTTGGTCTTTTTTTTTTCTTTCT
>NW_004524583.1:28064882-28068450 GCF_000260255.1 Octodon degus
CTAGCACAAGAATTTCTACATATCAATCCCTTTAGAAGCATTCTTAAGATTAGCTAAATTTCTTCTAGCTTCAAAGATCTACTGAAAAAAAAAAAAATGCGACGGTGCTCAAAAATCCCATCCAATATTTAACAGTGTTCCTTTCCAGCGAAGTCCTCCTTATGTGTTTGTGAGGATGGAATGAAAGAGCAGTAGGTTCATATGGTCCGCCATCAGGAAAAAGGGAAACAGAAATGCTCAGAGTTTTGAAAACCTGCTGGCATCAAAAGAATGAGTATTTCAAGCTTCAGAGATCCAAAGTCACTAAGCCTGCACACTGGTGTGCACGCCCACGTATGGGTTACCCCTATTAGAATGAAGTGATGGTGGCCTGCCTTTGTTTGAGCTCAGTGCTGTCCTGGGCAGACAGTACAGATCTGCAGGACACGGGAGAAACAATCAAAACCTAGCCACTGAGGGAAGTGTGAGGACAAAGCAGTGGCAGTGGGCACATGCAGGGAGCCCTGCTGGCCCTGGAGGTGGGCTTTCTCGCTGCTGCTGAATGTGGTCAGTGGGAAACTCCACCTTTCTGAAGGCTGTGCCACAGACCACAGGCATAGCGTGTTGATGCTGACGGCCCTCCTGGCCTGAGAGAAGGGAGAAGTCAATCAGAAAGCTAGATCACCAATATAAACAGCTTACATTTTATTAGCATAACAAGTACTTTTCTGGCTCTGAAAAGTCGTACTCAACTATATGAGGATGTTACACGCAGTCAGGAAACTAGCTAGGCTGAGTTTAAATCTCTCCTTTGTGCTCAGAGTCACCTTCCTAGAAGCACTCTTTTTTTTTTTTTTTTTTTTTTTTTTTTTTTTTGCGGAGCTGGGCACTGAACTCAGGCCCTTGCGCTTGCCAGGCAAGCGCTTATTCAACTGAGCTATCTCCCCAGCTCCTAGAAGCACTCTTGAAAATGCAAGATAAACAGGACATCCAACAGCTTCCTCCTATTCCCAAATTCAATTTTGCTTTAGTTCCTATGCAGGGTATTATCGGCTTCCAAGAGCAAGGCCAGGGGAGTCTGTGCATACCTAGAAGAAAGCACACTGGACAGTTATCGCTGCCTCCCAGCCTTCCAACCCTGCAGCCACCTCGTGACCAGCTCTGTGCAGGTAAGCACGCATGCGCATTTAATTGTACTGAGGGCTGCTGAGTCTCTGAGTTCTGTCGTATCTTCCAACGCACTGCATAAACACGATAAGGAAGGCAGTTCTTTCTTACCCTACGCTTGTCTCCCAGCGGCATACCAGCACTACAGGGTCTCAGAAAGGTACTCAAGCTAGTAAAGCAATGATTCTTTTCATGTTTCTCCCTAAAGTAAAGACGGGATGGAAATCCTTATTCTGCTACCAATTCTCCTTGCCCCAGATTTTTAGAAGGTATAAGAAAATGTCCAGAGAAGGATCGGAAAGGTGGCATCTCAAGCTTTACAAAATAAATCAGTAACAGAAGGCTGTGACTGCTTTCATTGCCTGTATAATACTGTATTGTACTAATTTGTCTATACGTGATTAAAATAATACAGAGAATGTTTTGTTTTTGCTTTTGTTTTTGGTGGTACCAGGGACTGAACTCAGGACCTTGTGCTTGCCACTGTGCTATTCCACTGAGCTATCTTCCTGGCCCAACAATGTTTAAATTTAAAAAAAAAATTATGACAGTGGAAGACTTGCTGCCAGGATGATGGTCTACATGTCTTTAAAATGAGGGGGAGTGTTCTGAGTGTTAGGAGGACTCATGGCAATGTGTCTTTTACTTTTAAAACATTTTTTTTAAAAAATGCAAACATTCATCATATTTTTGATCACGTAACGTTGATCAAGCATTTAGGGCAATTTCGGTCAAGAACAACAAAAAAGAAATATTTCTGTGCATCCTCAATCATTTTATTAACCAGATCTGGTACAGTGAAACTTCCGGCTCTTCCCCAAAGACAAAATGACCATGAGGGCAAAGGCTTGTCAGTCGATTCAGGACTGAGGCAGAAATGGTCACACAACTAACAACACATGGGAAAGAAGGCTTCCAGATCTGCTTCAGAAAGTGGCAGGAACAATGACATAAGCAGACACACAGCAAGGCAAAGTACTTTGAGGAGAATGAATGACAGTGTGTCTTTTACAGTAATAATTTTAAGAAATTAAACATCACTATGTTATTTGATCATGTTATGTGTGTCCCAACAAATGCCTTCTGGGTCAAGACCACGCCTTAGTCACCCGAGCTACCTCAGTGGCAGCCCAATAACGTGCTTTGTTCTTGAACACCTGAACTCTGTACACGGGACTACGTGCACACACATGCCAAACACGCAGACACTCACTGTGGGTGCCATTATTCTAATTACGTGCCTTCAGAACGTTATAATGACAGGGATATCAGCTCCATGTCATGCCATTCAACGTTCAGCACAAATTGGCCTTGGAAGACCATAAGAAAAATGTGCTGGACATTACAGTACTTTTTTGCTTGTCTGAAATTTAATACCAGTTCCTAATGAAAGCATGTTGAGTGAAAATTAACCATGACAGTATTAAAATGTTCCGTGTATACTGATTCTAGCCCTTCATGGGTTACGGTTGGTGCAGCATTCAGTTAAAAAGCCACTCCCATCAAACAGGGCTCTGGGCGTCCCAGGGAAGCGCAGCGCGCACCCAGGGGCTCTGTTTATCTGCTGAGCTGCAGGCCTGCCTGGGAGTCGGGATCAGGGTCAACCTAGCTCCCAGCAGGCAAAGCTCTGCCATGGCTTCCAAAGACCAGGTTTGTTTTTCATCTGCGTGATGCTCCTGGCTAGTGCTGAAAGAAAATTAATTAACAGTGAGACGAGTCCATGTTTAACAGGAATCCTGGAGGCCCCGGCGTGGAGAACACATCTCTTCTTTCTTAGCAACCTCAACATGTTAGCAAAGCCTGTTCTAGCGTTTATCAGG
Organism: Octodon degus; assembly: GCF_000260255.1. Taxonomy (NCBI): domain Eukaryota; kingdom Metazoa; phylum Chordata; class Mammalia; order Rodentia; family Octodontidae; genus Octodon; species Octodon degus. Next base: position 28,067,849 of record NW_004524583.1, read on the forward strand.
CATTCCTTGATGTTGCTACTAAAAATACTTCCCCCGGCCCATTTTATGTTTCATTTCACAGCATATGTGCATTGATGTGTATTATGTATATTTACTACGTGTCCCTAGTAACGTCAACCCATCCTGTGCGCTTGTTTGCACACCTTCATCTTCTAGCGCATGACAGCAGCGAGTTGGGCCTGTCCTCGGCCTCCGCCTCTAGGAAGAAGTGCAGGAATAACCCTGCGCAGATCCGGCTCTCAGTGAGTATTTATACAGCAGAGTTCCTGAATTGACAAATATTCACTCACTGAGAGCCAGCCTGCTGCTTTCGATAAAGTGGTAAGGTCTGAGAATGAGTTAGCTGCTGGATAATTAAAACACACCATCACACACACACACACACACACACACACACACACACACACACACGCACAGGGCTGGAGCAGAAATCTTCAGGAAACAAATACCAAGAGCCAAGAGAACATATTCCTTTGACAGCTTCATCTGCATCAGGGGAAGAAACAGGGCCAATCAGTATAGCAGATCTGGAAAGAGATTTGCTGTATCCTACTAATACAAAAAAAGAAAGAGAGAGAGAGAGAGAGAGAGAGAGAGAGAGA
>NW_004524583.1:28068719-28079003 GCF_000260255.1 Octodon degus
AGGCAGGCAGGCAGACTACAAGCAAACCAGATGGGATAGAATGCTATGAAACTTACAGCAGATGGCACTAAAATATTAAACTAACATTTCCTTGTGCTCCAAGCTGAGCTCTCCCTCAACATCAAGTACAGGACGTCTATTTAAAAACATGCAGATGAAAAATGAATCCTGTATTGTTAAATTCTTCTGCTAAAAACAACTCCAAGCATTAGCACCTAATGTGCTTTCACACAAAGGATATGTTAATAACACGCAGGCGAGGTTATGTTTGACAAAACCACCCCAATGAGAGAAGGGGGGGAAAAAACCCTCTTAGGAATCTGATCAAAAACAGGCTCAGTGCAATGAAGCCATGGAAATCTGCTTCTCTGGTTTCCACGGCAACAGCAGCAACCCTCAGAAAAACACTTTAAAAAACAGATTTGTTTTTCTCCTTTTTAAATACCTTTGCATGATATTTGTGGCTAATGTTGAAGTACAGCTGACACCGCACAAGGTGTAAACACTGTGTGTTCCAACAGCTCCAGTATTAGATGGGGGACTCCTCATTTTCTCCCTGAAGCCACAACGGTGGTTCCACTGGCACGGCTCCGGGGATGCCCAAGAGAACTGTGAGGCACACAGACACGTACAGGCTCCCAGGTGCTACCTGGTTGGAAAAGATGCTCTCAAAATTTATGAGCTGCACAATCAACACGGTAAACCACCTGTTTTGCAAACACTGTTTGAAAATTCCACCAAAAAAGAACTCACAGGATATTCCTTTACTTTACCGCAGAATCAGGGTTTCGAGACCATCAAATCCTGGTTGCCAAGAAGTCAAGAAGAGAAACCAAAATAGAACCATGCAAACGAGTGAGCAGTAAAGAATCCAGTCAAGCAGTTTGTACGTTTGGAAGCATTTGTACTAAATACTTAGAATAAGGGTAGCGCGCCTGGTTATCCTATAACATGCACAGAATTTTCCCATGCTCTACGTTCTTATTATATTTAATACAGTGGAAAAATAGAAGTGGAGAGAAATTTGCTCACTGGCTAATTAAAAGTGACCATGTGAAGAAAAAACTCATTAGGAGGAAGATCAGGGCAATGTGAATATGAACTGAGAATTTGATGGTGCTGAAGTATTTATTAGCTGTAATAATAGTCCTATGGTTATGTAAGAAGAATACTTCTATTTTTAGCGATGCACAGAGACACATTTAGAGGTATCTTGGTGGCTAAGACTTCATTTTAAAATGCGTCTTCCAAGAGCAGAAAAACAAATATTATTGTCAAACTGCTGCCGCTATATAGAAATTCATTATGCTGTTCCCATGATGACCCATGAATGCAATTTTGCATTATAACTTATTTTAAATATCTTGAGAAAGCAGAAACACGAAGACTCATTTCAAATCACGGGTGAGAGTGAAGTAGTATTTATGGGGCCAATCTTTACCTCATTGTCCCTAAAGGATGATTAAAATGTACACTATTTCATGGATGACAATACCTTGCCAGTGTTTTTGAAATATTTTATGTGGCTTTTTGGAGTGAACTGGTACATGTTTATTTTTGAAAACATGGATATTTGGACAAAGAAGATGAAGCACAATGTACCAAACGAGGCTCCTTATGAAGGGACAAAATGCTGCTACCTCCTGACTGGTGCAGTCCACCCACCTTGCAGGGGTTCCAGGCAGCTAAAAGCTTGACCTGAATTGGAAGCACAGGAAGCTCACTTCCTGCACGACAACTGAAAGCTTATAATGAAAACACAAGGCTTTTTTTTTTTGAGGGATTTTATGTAAAGAAATGAATTCTTAACAATTTCCATGTTCACTGTGGGAACAAAACTGACTTTTCTCTAAATATTCTTTCTGAAGGATCTCCTTGTTCAGAAGGTAGCTGTCCATAAAAAGTATCATGGGCCTGGGCCTCCTTTACATGCAGTGCTTTGCTTTGGGACGAAGAGAAGAGGAGGCTGCAAAACCTGAAATGTGGACACTGTTCAGTCCTGATTCCACAGAAGGGACTCTGACGGCTATTTCTGCATAGGTGCTCTGCCCTGGGCATTGTCCTGGGCCAAGAGAAAACCATCTTGCTAGCTGGCCATACCTCACCGGACCAGAATGGGAACTTAAGCCACGTGCTAGCCATGAGGAGGACTAGTATTCCTGAGGAAGGTTCTGACAGATGAGATTCGTATCAGATGGAGTTGGGGAACGTGAATGTTAAGCAAGTGGGCTGATGGTTGGCTCACGTACAGAGCGCAGCTCCTCCCCGCAGGCCTAACGCAGAGCAGGTCCAGCGAGCACCAGGGCCAGGGACTGAGCCCCCAAGCGCAACGAGGCTTGCTGCTGCACGTGCTCCATGTCCTTGAAAGACCCCACAACTGTGACCCAGCCATCTAGCTGCGGCTAATAGACTACTCACAACCCAGTCACAGAAGGAAAGAATGATTACTGCCATTTACAGTGTGTCAGGTCTTCTACCAGCCTAAGCACTTCAGATATCATTCAGTTCAAGTGTGATTATAATTCTAGAGAGCAGAAATTATTCCTAACATTGGAAAGATGAGGCTTGGGAAATTTTAAGCCAGTCAAATGCAGGAGCTGAATTCAAACCCAAATCTTCCCTATTCCAGAGCTGATGCCTTCATCATGAATAATGCTGCCTATCTCTAAAGCAACTTTATGTTAATTATTGAAACTGTCCTACCAATTTGGTTTGAAACTGTCTCGTTGCTATTTGTTTCTCAATACAATTTTGGGAAAAAAAAATAAAGCAATTTTATATCAAACTTCATTTTAAAGTGAGTTTGATTTTATTCAAAATAACAAGACTTACTCATGTGGAGAACTTTCCATCTCATTGGGGTTTTAAGATCAGTTTCAATAAACTGGTCTTATACAAATACAACAGGCTCAGCTCAGCAAAGACAGACGATAGGCCCACGGTGACATCACCTGCTTTGTCAACTCAAATTCATTACTGATGACCTCAGCTAAAGCTCAGAAAGCATCTTTCTCTGCTGACCACACTTGCCCCTTCCTAGGGTGATCGCTGCAGGAGTGCAGAACCGAGAAGTCAGCGCTTTTCATGAGTACCAGGAGGTGATCCACACACAACGTTCTCTTCTTAATTGGCCCGTTATTCTTTAACCTTTCACTGAACTCAATAACATTTAAATGAGCTTCAGGAGAGCAGTACAGGTTATAAAACAGACTGACACACAATTAGATTTCATAACATACTTCAGCAGTGGCTTCTCCTGTGTCTGGAGTCACCATTCATTGATTCATCAAATGTTTATGGAAACCTCACTACCAGGCTTCATTATCCTCACCATAGATACAACAGTGAGCAAAGAGCTATAAGCTCAAAGGCTTAAATTCAGTTAGAAGGTACAAGCAGACAAGTAAGTGTATACATCATATATCAGGTTCTAGGGGCTATGAAGAACTCAAGAGACCGCTGGGCAAGAATAAAAATTTAATACTTACCAGATTGCCAGTGTCCTCCGCAATGTGATAGATACAGTCCTGTTATTAGTGCTGGCTAATATTTGTCCTGATGGGGAAGGCTCTTAAGAGCCAGTGTGTCCCTCTACCTACACGTCCTTTCCCTGGTATGGAAAATCAAGAAGCCACGCAAGGACAGTATGTTGATATTCAGTGCGTATAGAGTAGAGGGAGCTCAGAACCCTCTGTAAACTGGACGAGGCGTTGGATTTTATGTGAACTAGAAATACAGGTCTGTTGAGCTCACCCACTGAAATTTAGGGGTTCACTGCTGCTCTCTGGCTGAACAGTCAAGAGTGTGTGGGATGCCCAAGGCTGGAGAAGGCCAACAAAAGGGACCGAAGAGAACAAAAACCTACGTAACACTGAAGGGTTAGCTTGGAGGCTGCAAACTTTAGCTGCACATTTGAAACCACCTAGAGAATACTAATAAATACTGATCTTTGGACCTTATATCCAAAGATCATATTTTGGAATATTTAGAGTGGGGCCTATACATTTTTACACTAAACATAACACTCATCAGAAAAATGATGAATTAAGCCAAGGAGCTTTACGAGCCCTCTTCAGAAGCAACCTGGCCAACAGCATGGAAAGAGCATGGAAGTAAGATCTAGTCAAGCTTGCTTCATCTCCTGGAAAGCAGTCAAACTGTGACACAGGAAGAAAATCTGTGAAACTTTTATCTAAAGATTCATTGTTTTATTAAAAAAACATGTTACAGGGCTGGCCAAATAGCTTAGCAGATTAAAGCACCTGCAAGCAGGCACAGAGGACGGGGGTTCGATCCCCAGGCCTGCCGGCTCATGCTAGCCCCGTCCCCAGGGCACTCTGAGGTGGCAACTGAGACTGGGCGTGGTGGGGCGCACCTGTAATCCCAGCTCTTGGGAGGCTGTAAAGAGGTGGATTACTGTGAGTTCGATCTAGTAGTGAGACCCTGGACACCCTATAGACCCTTCCCTAAAATACAAAAAAAAAAGATACTAAAAAACATGTTACAGACAGTATCCTTGCAATGAGTAAGTAATAGGACTGAGTAGATTTTCCAAAGCCCTATTTCATTATATAACCGTGATGACCATAAACACTTAAGTAGTAGTAAAGTGACGGACCATGCACCCCAGCTACATTGTCTCACTCAGTCCTCCTAAGGAGAAGATGAAGAAACCGAAGCACAAAGAGGTTAACCTGCCCCAAACCACAGGTCTAGTAATAACTAGAAAAAGCAAGCCTCAAATCCAATTGGACCATGGTTCTTTGTCCCTGTAAGGAGGGACGCAATCAAAAACTGCAGCCTAAATTGGAGGCACCTAGACAAGTGGCCACTGGAGGCAAGAAGCTCAGGCCTAGTTTCCGGGAGCAGCTGTTCTATACCTGCTTGAGGGTTCCAAGCCTTCACAAACAAAACGGCGCATAGACCGATGAAGCATGAAGCTTCCGATGAAAACATTTATAAATCTTGCTTCAATTCTGTGCTCACCTAGCGACAATGAGCTGAGCTCCCAACTAAGTCCGAGTGCCCTCGGTCTCCAGGGCAAAGGTGTAGCTGGGCATTCGGCATGAGACAAGACTCACAGCGCACTGACTGGAAAGCAGGTCTTGCAAAGAGCAGGTACTCCACAAGCCAGTAGGTTAGCTTCACCCAAAGGCGGCCTACTCCTTCAGTGTTCTGGAGAACTATGTATGTGGCCCAAGCTCAGAGCCTGCTGGGTAGAGGAACCACGTACTGAATAACTAATGCATAAAAGAGAGCTGGCTTAGCAAATGATAGCAGTACACAGCCTGCTGCTCACGGCGGAGCACAGAAGGAGGAGGACGGGTTCCAAACAACAAGAACACATTTTGAGAGGGAAACAGGGAAAGAGCTCCGGGATACTGTGCTCCAAAGGAACCCTGAGTAGAAAAGTGGGACAGCATGGAGGCTGGGGATGCCTGAGTGGGCCCCCAGCTGTACACTTACTCCCCAGTTTTACCTGGGGCTAGACTTAGCAAAGGGACTTCTCACTTTTGCCTCTGCTCTCCAAATGACACTTGCTACTTTTTTTTTTAAAATTATATGTGTGTGTGTGTGTGTGTGTGTGTGTGTGTGTGTGTGTGTGTGGCCAGCTCAGCCCACTAGGGGGCGGGGCTGGCATGTGGCGCTGGGGGATCGAACCGCGGTCCCTGTGTTTTGCCAAGCCTGCTCCAAGTAGGCGCTTTAGACCACTGAGCCATCTCACCAGCCCGACACTTGCTACTTTGTACAGTATTTATAGCATCATTTCAGAAAACAACAATAAAATGTACTGAGGTCAAGACTGTTTCTATTTATTTATGTTTTAAAATATATGCAGAATTTCAGTAATTGTAGCAGCGAGGATCACTAGCATCAGCAAAGGACAGTACAAAGGAGAAAGGTACAGAAAGGGAGAAGCAAGAACTGTAAACCTACGCATCCATGGGTCAGGTGCTCTAACATTTTCTGACTACAGCTCTCCTTTCCCAATCTCATACTGTATCACAGCTTGTCCTCTGCAGGAAGATGCTGTCTGCGCTAACAAGGCTCCCCAAAACTTCAGTGGCTTAACACAGAAGGCATTCAGTTTCGACTAACTCTACAGAGCACAGTGAGGGGTTACTAGCAGGCAACTTTGCACCAAATAACCATCCAGGGACCCCAGTTTCTGAGGATCAACTAGATACAGTACAGAGCAGGCAGTAATTACTACTAATGCATAATAAAAGTAAACTTGAGAGTCCGTCCAAGGCCTATATGATTTGTGGCAAAAAACTTAGCTGGTTTAAGACAGATTAATCTTTAAGCCAATGGCCAGAACTGAGACTAGCTAACAGTCTGTGAAATTCTGGTGCCACAAAGCAAGGTAACACGGCAGCTGAGGACAGACTCATGCAAATTTCTTCTAGCTCAGTGGTCTAGTTAGCAGATAATCAGACTACTAGTTAACCATGATCTGCTCCTATGCACTTTTCCAAAAATACATCATTCCTCATTTTTTTTTTTTTTCAGAACTGGGGATTGAACTCAGATCCTTGCGCTTGCCAGGCAAGTGCTTACTCTACTGAGCCGTCTCCCCGGCCCCACGTTCCTCAACTCTTAAACCTTGGTCATGGTAGCAATTCATCTCCCCTACTTCCTACATCCCACCAGCACACCCCCAATCAAGCTCTGCACCTAAAAAACCCCAAGGACACTGGTGTCTCATGTCTTAGCCTGCCATTGGACTTTGGCCATCCTGGTATCCCTTGTACCTAAAATATATCTCTTGTCTGTGTTTTATTCTGTCATAGTATCCCCAAGCAGGAGACAGATGATCCTAGGCCAGAGCCCCAATACCTGGTGTCTCCCCCTCTGCTTTGCCCATCTAGATCTTCCATGCAGGAAAAGGCACAGCAGGATGTCAAATGTGACCTTGTCCCAGATCTGACCCGTGCAACCACCACTCACAGTGTACGGACAAGCACCCAGCTCATGGCTGGGGAATGCAGGCTCTGACTCGGTGGCCACCCGCAGGCATAACTGCACTGTAGAGCACCTGTTATCAGCACTTACCTTCCAAGCTATAAAACGAACATACAAATTATAGGGTCAAACAAGACATGGGTGTTCCTGTGTGCCATCCTAGAGGCAAGTCCATCTACAGCTGACAGATGAACTGTAAGACTGAAACCCAGAAGGTGACTTTCACGGAGTGTCTCAGTTACTCTTCTCTTGTTGCTGGGACAAATACCTGACACTCAAAATAAAGGAAGGAAAGGTTTATTTAGCTCACAGTTACTGGAGGTTTCAGTCCACACTCAGCTGGCTCCAAGGCAGAGCAGAACACAGCAGAGGGCAACCTTTCATGGTGGCAGCAAAGAGCGAGAGCACAAGGGAGGGGGAGCAGCAGCTCAAGCAGCTGGCTTCTCTTCCCACCTTATATTGCAAAATATCTGCCCCACAGGCAGGTGCAGCATCCACACCCACAATCAATCACAAACTCCAGAGGTCGCCCCAAGACTGCATGAAGCTTTGGGGAGACACCTATACACAAACCATAGGCTCCAGAGCTTGGCAGCAAGCTTCCCTACCATGAAGGCCACCTTTGTTTTTCACTAACCTAAGAGTTCTGAGGGGAACATGTGGTCTCCACAGGAACCAGAATGCAAATTATAATAAATCAGACTGAAAGCAAAGATGTTTAGTCTTTTTTTTTTTTTAATTATAGCACATCTTAATAGAATCCATAAAATCTACTCAATACTTCAGGACTGTATTTTTAGAGAAATAAGAAAGAGCATAAGAATATGGACCTCAACATGACAAAGCAAAGGTTACAAACTAACAATAAGGCTATTTTATTTATATTAAAATTATCTGTCTAGAATCAATTTATCAGTCACCCCATTATCAAGGGAGTTCTGGTGAGCTACCCTGAACTGCGAGGGAAGACAGAGACTGCCTACTGCCCCTCTGTCACTGAAAGAGCCCGGGTGGGCTGTGCTGAGCCACAAGGGCGGAAAGCCATCTGACCTACTATCACCCTGCCACCCAGGGAGCCTCCATGGAGAGAAACCCAGATGCCTGACCCAGCCTCCCACACCACAGGGTGGGCCCAAAGCGTGCGAGGCACCTGGGAGGACACAGCAACTGGTTTTTCTGGAGGAACCTAGAGCAAACCCCCACTAACAAGGGGACCTACTTTGCATACAAACTCCTAATTTACGATTGATTCTCTTATATAGCTATAGACTTTGCTCCTATGGTCTAAAGTACACATCAATAGTGACCACAGTTTGTCAGGTTCTAAATTGTGCTTGATGCTGTCATTATTGCTAATTGTACTCTACAATGTCACTTCGGTTGTTACCAGTTATTCTCCCTTGTATAACAATACTGGGAAGCTCTGGGGTAATAACCTCACAATACCCCATGCCGAAAGACGGGGGACAGAGCCAAACAGAAGCCAGCATTCTGCTCAGTTAACTGGGAGGCAGGATCATGGGTCAGACACCAACCAAAAGTCTCCTACACACAGAAGATATCCCTGAAAAACAGAATTTTTTAAAAAATAGAAAATGTCAAAAAAGAAAGAAAGAAAGAAAGAAAGAAAGAAAGAAAGAAAGGAAAGAAAGAAAATGTCAAGATGAAGAAGTACAATGGAATCTCAGACCTCCAGCCCACTCAGAATAAGTTCAGGAGACATCAACATAGAGAAGCAATATTGCATGTCACACACTGAAAGTTCTGAAATGATAACAACTGAAGTAAAGAAACAACTCCATGTGGCTACACAGGAAATCAGGTCAGACAAAAACTTCTCAGGTATAAAAAGAAATGATAACTATAATGAAAGAATTGCTGAGCATATCTAAGGAAGACATAGATTTTTAAAAAAAGAGAGGAGCACAGGAAAATAATGGAATCCTTGAATGAACACTATAGGAAAGAATTAGAATGTGTGCAACAGTTCAAAGTGATAGTCAAGATCTTAAAAACTCCACTGAAAGCTGGCAAAACTGTTTGGACAGACTTTCAGACGTTGAGGACAGGATCGCAGCTAGCAATCATGAAAGGAAAGAGCTCTTAAACATGACAAAGAATCAGGCAGTATCACTTCAACAGATGCAAGACGACGCAAACCAAAACAGTGTAAGACTGATAGGTGTCAAGAAAAAGCAAGAGTCAATCAAATAGCATAGAAAGACTATTTGCAGAAGTATGAGCAGAAACTTCTGCAAGCATAGGACAAGAATCAGACGTACAGAGAAATGAAGCAATTCAGAGCTCCAAAAGTTGGCATCAGAGATGAATACACACTTCTCATAAGAAGAAATACAAATGCCTTATAAATATATGAAAAAACATTCAGCATTGGCTGTCACCAAGGAATCAAGGTGATAGCATAATGGTACTATTTACAAGGTGATAGCGTAAAAGAATACTGCTTACATCAGTATACTTTCATGGCTGGCCAAATAGCTCAGCGGATTAAAGTGCCTGCTTAGGCAGAGTGCAGAGGCTGGAGTTCAATCCCCAGTGTGCCACGCCGGCCTCGCCCGTGGGGTGCGCTGAGGCACGACTGAGGCTGGGTGTGGTGGTGCACGCCTATAATCCCAGCACTTGGGAGGCTGAAAACAGGTGGATCACTATGAGTCCAATCTACGTATTGAGACGCTGTAGACCCTGTAGACCCCGTACTAAATACATCTAAAAAAACAAAAAAGAATTTGCTCAAAATGAAACAACAGGATGGCAAAAGGAGAAAAGAAGGAATACACGATATCTAAGAAAATGGTACTGCTAGTTTTGATTAGGTCATTGAAAGGAACATTTAGTGTTTGTATTGTCTGATCAGTCTTACATGCCTAAATCTGGTAAACTGAGCAGTTCTTTGAAAGTAACACTATGCAATACAATAACCATTATTGATTTCCTATCATTTCGTTTTGAAATTCTATATAATTTATTGTTTTCTTTATAATAAATTTAAATAGAAACAATTTATTTGTGGTTTTATTTGCACATTTTGAGAAAACTATGGTTTTAGGTAAAACTGATTCAACCATCAATTACCTAAATTTAAACTTTTTTAAAAAATTAAATGCTAAAAAAAAAAAAAAGTTAAATGCTTCTCAGGAGATTGGGCTGAATTTCCAACTGGCTGATCATGCTAACACGTAACAGACTATGCATGTGTAGCAATATAAAATGCCTGTTTATATCTGGATACTTTCATGATATTAAATTTTAAATCTCTGGGCCAGGGAGATGGCTCAATGGAATAAGTGCTTTCCTGGC
>NW_004524583.1:28080413-28087094 GCF_000260255.1 Octodon degus
CTTTGACATTAACCTGAAATGAGGCAGTTAATCCAAAAGCTCCAGTAAATAGAGAACTAGGTTCACACATTCTATGTAGTGTCACATGTTCTATTTTGGTAACTGACAAATAGTATAACCTGAAATGAATCCTGATAAAAATGAAATTACTCACTGAGGTCCTAATCCGCTCTCCCTGGGCCCACCTGAGACTTCAACAAAGAAAGAAGACAGTCTTACTTCAGCATTTACTGGTCAGAGGAGGAGCATCCTCTGGCCTACTTTAGTTAATGCCCAGAGGAGCTATTTCAGAGGCAGAGCAGTCCTAAGCGCTGAGTACACCACAAAGACCGAGGTCAGCCATAGCCTTGAGCTGAAGCACAGGTCCCCTGGCTCTCCCGCCCTCTTCCTGCCCAGGCAGAGGGTTTGCTTTGCTCTGACTACAACTTGTGTTCTCCAGTAGGTTTTAAGTTTTTCTTCATCTGGCAATATAATTTGGAATCATACTTTATTTTATTTTTGGCGGAACCGGGGATTGAACTTAGGCCCTTGCACTTGCCAGGCAAGCGTTTATTCTGCTGAGCCTGGAATCATATTTTAGACATCCTGAAGGTTTTGCAATTTCTCTGGCCCTGGCCAAGCCTGTCTCTCATTACTGAAATAAGACATTTGCTTGTGCACAACCCTCACCTAATTCACCATAATCTCATGTACCCTCCCTCACAGGTACCACGTCTGACCTTCATTCTAGCTCCAGTTACAGGCACTCAAATGTCACTGTCACCTAAACACATTTACTTCCCAGACACTCAACCTTAAAAAGAGCAGACACAGTGCTCCAACTGCTAGGACATTTCAGAACCGTCATAACCTTCCTGGATGGTTCCCAATAGCTGGCACTAAAACGAGTCCAGTGACTAGCAAGGCAGCACGAGCTTTTTGCATTTGCCATCACCATGTTGAGGAAAACTGAGTATAATTTAAGGCCCGTGGGGATAAAGTCACCCCCTCGAGCACAGGCAAATCCTTTTAATCTCCAAAAGCCACGACTTCAACCCCAGCCGGTCTGCTCCGTCGCCATTGCTATGATTCTTTCACTCATTAGCATCTCCTTCCTGCTTCTCAGCAGTCTCCTGCTTCCAAGATTCTTTCCTCCAAACCTTTCTCCCTACTGTAGGATACAATGCAAAAAAGCTCACGCCCCTTCTTCACTTAAAAATCTTTCAGTGGCTTCTCCCAGTGCTTAGGAAAGCCCAAACTCATCCTCACAGCATGTGCATGACAGGGGACTGCCAGCTGCCCAACCCCATCTCTTGTCATTTCATCCTTTACCTACTTCTCCTGACTACCTTAGTCTTTTTCCATTTCTCAAGTATAACCAGAACTTTCCTACCAGCAGCCTTTGCATTTTCTATCACCTGGAGTGTTCTTTAATCAGCTCTTGTCACCGCCGCTAACTCCTCAGTGTCTTCTTCTCAGAGCCCTCTTCTAACCTTTGCATCTAGACACCTCACCAAGCGCTTGGTCACACACTGACCTGCGGATTTCCTTTTCAATGTCTGCCCCTTCCCCACCTGAAGAAAGATACATAGAAGGCACGTTCACGTCTGCCTTGCTCACCACCGCACTGCTTGTGTCAGGCACGTCATACGCCACGTTGGTTAAATCAGAGGAAGGATGAGTAGACGCAGGCCTGTGGCACAGCGGGCCTAACCTTGAGTAAAACTATGTTGCCTGTACTTCAAGAGTGTTTTGTAGCACACAAAAAGTAGAATCAAGAAATGCAGCTGTCACTGTGGAAAGGAAGCTACAAGTGAGGAGAGTAGGTACTTCTTTAGTCAGAAGGGACAGAAAACAGCTGAATCCCCTTCAGTACCTTTAACTAAAATGTAGCATTTCTCAAACTGGGTTTTGGGATGAATGCTTGAGGGTTCCGCTAAGAGAATTTTACATTTTGTATTACTGTTTGGAAGATAACTTTCTCAATATTAGGAGCACCCTGGGTCAGATGGATGTCCCACAGGGCAGCAGTGAAGTTCACACGCAGTCATCACCTCATGCTTTGGGCTTTCTCTCGTTCCATCAGGTCCCAGCACAGTTCCTTAAATGCCATCACTGCATCTCACTGATGGATGGACCACGGTCTCCCCTCTGCTCTCTGCAGGTTGAGTTTCCGGTTTTTCATTTACTATGAATGTGCAATAGGGAGGCACTTATAAAGTCTGATTAAAAATACCATAAATATTAAATTTGAAAAACGATTACAGTAAAAACCATTGCCATTGGTGTCCTGAAAATACACTTCCTTTGCTTTGAACGTATTTATTTCATGGCTCCTGCCACTTTCTGAAACACTTCTGGAGTCCTCTTTCACAAGCGGCATTAGCTGTGTGCTCATGCTGCCTTAGTGTTCTGAACTGATTCCAAATGTTTACCTTTCGGGGCCACTTTGCCATTGGGAAAGGGCCAGAAATTGCATGAAGAATGCCATTAACTCTACTCCTGAGGGCAGCTTGTAAAGACCCTCAGGAAGGAGGATTTCTAGAATTTTTCAGAAAGTGGCGAGAAGGATGGAATAAGTGTGTTCAAAGTCAGGAAGAATACTGTGAAAAAGCAGTGCTCTGAAAATATCTTGTACTATAATCAACTTTTTAAAATTTAAACTCACTGTATTTTGATCACATCTCGTATATCTCTCTATGTGTATACGTGTATATCTTTATACATGATATACTCACATGTGTATCATTTAGAGGTTATTTTGCCATTTGCTGTAGCATGTCTATGAGTTATTTCTCATAGTATTTAAGGTATAAACATTTAGAACTGTAATAGCTATGACTAGATTACACTCCTAAAATGGTGATTTGATTCTGAGATTCATAATCATTGAGTCTCGAGTGACACTCCATCACTGTATTTGAGAAGGAAAGAAAGGACAGGATTTGATCGACGACACGGATCTAACACATTGGGGGGTTCCGGGATATCCAAGAGATGCCTTGAACCCTGACAAGACGCATTCTCCAAGGGAATGATGTGGAAGGTGCCACGCGAAGGAAGAGGCTGGAAGCCTGTGGGACGAGACTGCCCCGACAGCAGGGATACAAGGGGGCAGGGGCAGTCAGGAAAGCGACTCCGGAGCAAGCCTGAGGAACTGGAATGGGCACAGCAAGAGAACCTGGAAAAGAACTGAAAGACCAGGAACAGAATCGGGAAGGGGAACCAGCAGTGCAACAAGGGAAGAAAAAAGTTCTAGGGAGTGAATGATGGCTACGTGTGCTGATACTGTGCCCGATTTTACCATTAAATGAAATGTGACAAAACAGTATGTTCAACATGGTATCACTTATGCAGTATCAAGTTTAATATGCCCGATTAAAGAAAAATTTTAAAAAGGAGTAGAATAACAATTAAAACAAGTCTGTGGTATCCCTGAGAATTAGGAATGGAAGGTAGATAGGAGAACTATAACATATTTTACACTATTTTGTATAGCTTAAATGTATTATCACAAACATACACTGCTTTCTTGTCAGCAGTATAACATGAAATTACCACAGGGTCAAGCTAATAGGACAGAAAAGATGAGACTGCAAAGAGGTTATGTTTGGCAAGGAGGATGTCACTGGTGACTTCTACTAGAATGGCTTCAGGAAGAAATGGGACTGCGAGTTGCCATAGCCAAAAATAGTTCTTCTCAAGCTCTCGGGAGCACAGCAATCACCAGGGGAGCTTGTCAGATGAGAGTCTGCTTCTGCAGGTCCTCACTGGAGCCTGAGATTCGCCATCTCTCCCAGCTCCCCTAGGACATTCTCCAGCCGGCCCAGGCAGCGCACATTTGCATGACTATATAATCAGAATGCAGGGGCTGGAGGGAAAGAACACTGTTTCCTTAAGTGTGTCCCCAGGAAGACGAACGCACAGGTGGACCCTCGCGAAAAGACTACTATCAGATAGACTTGGCATTAGTGTTTTATTGAGAATTTGTATTGGTTTTTGCTCTGATGTTCCTAAGAGTCAGAGTTACCTTGTAGAAATGCAAACAGACCTACCCGTTCCAAGTCTAGTGGTCCTCACAGGTTGTCCTAGAAGATGTAGGGGAGCAGAAATAGGGGCCAGTGGTAGGTCAGCGCTTAGAGCATTGTGTCTCTTAACAAGCACAGAAGTCTCTGAGGGGTGGGAAAGCTCTCAAAATAGACTGTTAGGGAACATGCCCTGATCAGCTGGTACTCCCTGATGGTGCCTGCCAGGATGCCATCCATGTCCCCAGATCTCGGGGAAACTTTTCTAGTCCTTTCTGAAATGTCGTCCAGCATAGCAGTACAGCTGCAAAGAGTATCACGATGACCGGCCTGCTCATGAATGCATCAGTACGAAGTCAGTTACAGCAAGAGCAGGAAGCCCCTGAGCTCGCTTAACCTCACTGCTGACGGTGGTCACACCTTGCAGCAGCACAAACCTACTGCCGGGTGACAGCGACAGGGCAGCAGGTGGGAGGCCAGACAGCAGGATCCCTTCGCACCTGCTGAGATGGCACAGCCGAGGCCAGGAGGAGCCTCAGCACTCAGACAACCTGCTGGTAACTGAGTCATCCACACAGGCCCTCCCGCCCTTGGCTGCCCCGCAGTGGCCTTTGAGTCTCTCCAAGACAGGGCAGCTATGCAGGAAGGTTTCATGGGAAACTGTTTTCAAAGGACCCCCAGGGCAAGGGAGAGCAGAGGTTCCTCGCCCTGGCCTGCCTTCATCTTCTGAAAACTGCCACCCTCTCCTCTAACTTCTAAACCTGGCAGCAGAAGGTTGGAGTCATGTGGGGCAGCTTGTGCAGAGATCTGAATGACACCAAATTGGCCATAAAAGGCGCTCTGAAGCCTTTGCCCTCACAGCCGCAGCTTTCTTTCCCCAGCTCTTCGTCAGAGCCCTGCCACGTCAGTCCCACCTGATGTATTTGTCTCTCAAATTTACTGGGGAAGGAAATGGACCCTCAAGGGTCCCTTTGCTATCAGCTCTCAGACCTGCTTCTTTTGAAAGTAAACCCATTTGCACAGCATCGTGCATACAGTGATTATTTCCTGGCCACTAAGGGATACGTGGAGATGCACACCTGCAACGTTCAGGCCCAAGTGCTGTGGCCCCGGGAGACCAAAGGTTGTATTAGTGCTGGTTTCCCTGGATCCCTGCAGGATGCAGGCTTCCTTCTCGTTGGTGCGGTGGCAAAAGAATTTAAATAAATATTAATATTCCCTTCAACACACATCACACTGTTAAATTTGTCTTCAAACATCCCCTTCCCCCAACACATACACACAGTACACTTTAAACACTTAGGAGGTGATCCCCGTCTCAGCCTGCCAGGGTACTGGGATTACAGGTGTGTGTCACCACTCCCAGGTAAAGGTCATAAAACATAGCTCTCCAGTTTAATGTTCCTTTAGCATGTATCATCGCCCTTAAAATCAAGCCGTAGAACATTCCAGCACTTTTCGATCCCAGGCCTGCCATGCTGGTCCCAGCCCCCAAGGGCTTGCTGAGACAGCAATTGAGACTGGGGGTGGTGGTGCACGCCTGTAATCCCAGCTCTTGGGAGGTTGTAAACAGGTAGATCACTAGGAGTCCAATCTAGTAGTGAGACCCTGAACATCCTGTAGGCCCTTCCCTAAAATACAAAAAAAAAAAAAAAAAACCCACTAGGAGTTATTTGTTCTGTTGTTGTTGTTCAGAACCAAGGATTGAACTCAGGCCCTTGCGTTTGCCACCGAAGCGCTTACTCCACTGAGCCATCTCATCGGCCCTCACTTAGGAGTTATTTAGAAAATCAAAAGTCAATTACTGATATCAGCCCCCATATGATGCTATGTATCTAAGCTGTCAGTAACCATACAGCAGAATTGTCTTTTAATATCATCCCCCATGTGCTAATTTTAAAGAATTCAGGCACTAACTTTCAATTTATAATGAGAAAGATTATGCTTTTTGTGTTTATATGAAGCATTCAGCTGCCACTAGCACCACAGAAGTTGGCCAAGTCACAGGAAAACGCATGCAGCCTAGGAATCAGGCCCCCAAGGGGAAATCCTCAAGAAACACGGGAAACTGGAAGGGTGAAGTGCGTACGGGGCGTGTTTCAAAGTTCTGTCTGGTTGTCCTGTCCTCAATTCTGTCTTCACCCAAGGCAGTCCATTAGCAAAAGCAGAGTCAGCAGGGCCTCTTTCTTCATGCTCTCTGAGCCCTCTGCAGACTTCTGTGATGTAGCTGGGCGGATGTAACTGCAGGCCTCTTCGCCTGATGACAGCGGACAGCGTCCTGGAGACGCCCAGGGGCTAGAAGCTAAGTATGGACCTTCCCACACTCTTCACTTAGAGCCCTCATTTCATGATTTCTAACAGGGAGGATATATAAATCATGCAAAGTTACAGGTGACTTTAAAAACTAATGTCACTTTAGGTCTTGCTAAGGGACAGTAGAAACAGAAACTTTGCGGCCAGTCTTTCTGGACCGCCTAGGACACAAACACCTTAATGGAGATCAAATGACTCGTTCCTTGCGCAGGACACAGAGTGGAGCTGCGCTCCCCTGGGCTTGCGCTGGGAGGGACTTGAGCGCTGCCCCCCACCGGAAAGCCCCCGGACCATCACAAGGAAAGCATCGTCCTCGGGAGGAAGCCCCCGCAGGGGAGGCCGGCTCGCCGCCCACCCGGCCCGC
>NW_004524583.1:28087709-28092200 GCF_000260255.1 Octodon degus
CGGGCCCCCCGCGGGCTCGAAGCGCAGCCCCTCTGCTTCCTGGATGGCAGTGACAAGCTCGTCCTCAGAAACGCCGCCCTTCCCCGGGGACTCGGAGGCAGATGGTTCTGTCGTCCCACAGAGGGAGAGAGCCGGAGCGCACACACGGACAGACAGATGGACAGAGAGAGAAGAAATAAAACAGAATTCCATTAGGGAGCTGTTACGCTGTTGCTTGAGAAACATAACTTAGCATTAGCACAAAAATAGTCTGTTTCCAGGGCCACGTTGGAAAGCCAGGCCACCTGAACTTAAAAGGCTAATTGCTGTTGTGGCCCAGTTAATCGGTGCTTTTCATGCCTGTCTGTCTTCATCTAGCTATTTAAAAATGACCCGGCGTTTCTTAGCAATAGAAGCCCAGTTAGCTTTCTTGATTCTGTGCAACCAATACTTTAGGTCATTGTTTTATTTTTATTTTTTTATTTTATGTATTTGGTACAGCGTCTCGCTGCACAGCTCTGACTTGTAGTGTTCCTCCCTTCTCAGCCTCCCTAGCGCTGGGATTACAGGCCTGTGCCACCATGCCCGGTCTGGGCCCTAAAAGTTCATTGTTTTAATTTCTGATTCTTTCTCGGGAAAGCTTTTCAACTTCAGATTCCATCAGCTAATCTGGTCATAGATCTCTAATTGGCCCACCAATATTAACAAATCGAAAAGCCAACCATTATTCAGTTGATGTTTTAGGAACGTTGGCGCCTTGTGCATCACGTGAGTTTTGAGCTTTACTTTTCTCCTAAGAACCACTACTATTAATTACTCTTTTTTAGTGGAAAGTGCGGCTTGATGGAGCAATGTAAGAGATGGCTTTTTCCTGTTCACCAACAGGCTGTGCAGATGACCCTCGGCACCATCCTGCTGGGATTCCAACACTGGCCACTCACTACCCTGGTTCATCTCTCTTCCTCTCTTGTTAAAGAAGGGCAGAGAAGTCACCCCTAGTCTCCTGGGTGAAAGCCTGCCTCCCACATGATGTTTACCCAGATGGCCTGAAAGTTACACCAGCAATCTTTCCCTGATCTTTCCCTCCCTTGGATGAATAGACCTGGAATCACAATGACAACAGTGTTCAGGAGTTTAATTGTTGCCCCCCTCCCCCCATAGAGCAGGGCCTTGTTTCAGAATATCTTAACCATGGTCTCTGGTCTTTCAAGTATGAGAACTGGTTGCTTGAAGCTTTCTCCAAAGGGTTAAAGTCACCAGGGAGATCAAGGGATGTAGAAGAATGGATTTTATGTGACTAGATCACCTGTTGTCACACAATTGTGAGAGAATGAAGACTCCAATGCATAAAACAGTTTAAGTGTCTCTAATATTCTATCAAGTGGAAGTAATGTTATGCATACTTCCTTCCTTCATCCAGTCTTGTGTGTGTTCTCTGTCTTAGGCCCTCTTCCATTAGGCTAGGGCATATTAGCGAATGAGATGGATAACAAGGTCCCTGCTTCTATTCTGGTGGAGGGAACACAATACATAAACAACATACACAATAAATAGGTGAAACATGTAGTCTGTTAGAAGACGGCAGGGCAATGGGAAAAGTGGAGCAGGGTAAAGGGTAAGGAATGTGTGATGAGTTAAACAGGCTCATCCATATGTGTGACCCATCAGAAGCTAAGGCTGTGACCCAGTGGCTGCTCTTGAAGGAGCCCAGGGAGTGACTCAGGAAGCTGTCTGGATGAGGGGCTTGCCAGGCCCAGGCCCAGGGGACGGCTAGCGCACGTGTCTGGCAGGAAGAGCTGCACCGATTTCTAGATATGGAAAGGGCGGGAACTGAAGAGAGTAAAAGCAGAGGTCAGAGGCAGAGCAGGGCCACACCTCACCTTTTATTCTGAAGGAAAACAGAAGTCATTAGTGGGCTTTGAGTAATGATGAAAGGACTTAGAACTACTTCATCATCTCTCACAAATTCATTTTTAAAGAATTTGTTGTAGGATCTCCAGCTCTACTTTTCTAACAGTTAGCTCCTTAATAAGCCGTGCACATGGCTCTGCTGACTTCAACAGCCTCCCTGCGAGTGAAAGTTACACCAGCGCTGTTCTGAATGGGCAGCTAGAGCAGGGAGACAGGGCAGAGCCAGCGTCCACTGAGAAGCACTCTGCGTCTCCTGTGCACTTGAAGCAGCACCACTGTCACTGCCCCGTCTGTTAGGATCTGCTGGGCGACAGAGGCCGTGCTTTGACTCGGTGGCAGAAGGTCCTCGAGCCTGTCCCTTCAGGTGTCCTATCCTTCCCTCTCACCCCACTTGGATTCATTCCCATCTTTCTGTGCCTGGTTCTGTGTCCTGAAAGGCTCACCTGCCACCTAAGCAGTGCCTGGGAGCCCCTCCCCTCCGGTTTCCGGCTGGAAGCACCAAAAGGCAGGGAGGCAAAAATGTGGAGGTGCTTGTCCCCTCTGCTGCTCTGCCTCTTGGCAGCTTCAGCCATGCTTGTCCCTTCCTGCCCCTGCTCCTTTGGGTCTCGGGGTGTTAATGTTGGCTGGTGTTGAGGTTCACCACCCTTTGTTGATTCTTTTAACCATATTTACACATCTGCAAATAGGCCCTTCCTTAAATTCTTCAGGTACAGCCTTCACACGTGTCAAGGTGGGCTGTCTGCCCAGGCTTTAAACATCAGCCCCACATGGCTAGAAATGATGGGGCCTGAACTAGAGCCCATTTCTCTTCCTATGTTCTTCACTCCATCATGCTATCCCTGTTTAAAAAGGAAGTGGGGCCCGAGATGGGACCAGTTATAATCTTAAGGAGGAGAAGAAAAGTGACATGGGTAGTCACATGCAGAAGAGGAAGCCCCTGCCCCATAGCATATGTACCTTAGTTTCTGATGGGTCAGTAACTTAAGTAAGAGCTAACAACTGTAGACAAAAGCATGGAATTAAATCTTCACAACTTTTAATTAAGACAGTAGGTTCTTAGGTATGGCACCAAGACCAAACAACAAAAGGGAAACTTGGCTTCACAAAAACTAAGCACTACTGAACTGGGAGTACATCTCAGTGGTACAAGGCTTGCCTAACATGCACGTGAATCAAACGACTTTGTTCTGCACAAGAAGAAATCAAGAAAATGAAAGCCACATACACAGGATTGGGAAAAATCTGCAAATCTCATTTCAGGTGAAGGATTTCTATCTAATAAAAATAACCTCCAAATTACAAAGAGACAAAGGACTTGAACAGGCAGTTCTCAAGAGAAGACATACAAATGGCCAAAAAGCACATGAAAATATGCTTGGCATCATTAGTTACCAGAGAAATGCAAATCAAAACCACAATAAGAGAGTATTTTATGTGAGCTTCGATGGCCATGCTCAGAAAGTCAGACAACTCTGTTAACAAGGGTGTGGAGAAATCAAAAGCCCCAGACATGGGAATAAAAACTGGTGCGATTATTGAAAAATAATCTGGCCGTCCCTCAAACATTTAAACACTGAGTTTGTATGTCCATGTCAAAACGTGTACATGAATGTTTATAACAGCATTCTTCACTATAATTTCCAAAAGTGGAAGCAACCTAATTTTTCTCAACTAATGAATATTAAAAAAAAAATGTGAAAAAATGCTGTATATCC
Organism: Octodon degus; assembly: GCF_000260255.1. NCBI lineage: Eukaryota > Metazoa > Chordata > Mammalia > Rodentia > Octodontidae > Octodon > Octodon degus. The sequence goes on from NW_004524583.1 coordinate 28,091,315, forward strand.
TTTGAGGCAGAATATTATTTGACCAAATAAAGAAATGAAATGAATATGTTAAAACCATTGAAATAAATATAGAAAACATGGGAGTTATATGCTCTGTGTATTATATTTCTTAGTAAAGAGTAAAAGAAAAAAAAATGAGAAAAGGCTTGGCCATGAACCTGCATCGAGGGGCCTGTCAAACTTGTATAACACAAGAGCGAGAACCAATTTTATTCATGCTAAAGCCAGCATGACTCAAGGATTTATCTCAGTCTGAACGAATATGGCCTTTCAGTCTGGACTGCACTGTCACTGGGAATCTCTGGGTCACTTTTGAGCTCTAGTCTTCTGTGACATTTTACCCTTCCTCCTTAGCTTCTACAAGATTCTCTTCTTGCTCCTTCTCAGATTTTCTTCCTAACTCACTGATCTCAACTACCTTTAATTTTTTTTCTTCAGAGATTCTGTTTTGTTTGTTGAGCTAGTGTCTTGTGTCTTGCTATGTGCTCCAGCTGGCCTCGACCTCACTATCTCTGTGGCCCAGCCTAACCATGAATTCTCGGTCCTCCTGCCTGGACCTCTGCTGGATTACAGGTGTGAGGTGCACCCCACCCAGTCCACTCAGCCACCTTGTGAAAAACATCACTTGCTCTCCAGGTGCTAAATGCTGGCCTCCCCAGAACTCCACCTGGGCCTTCTTCTCACTCCCTCCTTCCATGGTGACTCTACCACTTCGATGGCCACCACTGCTAGTCTGTTACCGCCTTCATGCTGATGACTGACAACTTTCTGTTCTAGAGAACATGAAGTGAGCAAGACAAAATAGAGTGGGGAATACACAGTTCCAGAGGAACTTAGGGGAAGTAACTGAGGAACGTGCATTGAATTGGTCTTGAAATAAATGCAG
>NW_004524583.1:28092715-28138053 GCF_000260255.1 Octodon degus
GGGGACTCAGCAGCTAGAAGCTCAGAGGTCAGAAATATTTATTGACTTATTTATGTGGGTTCTGGGAATTGAACTCAGGACCTTGCACTTGCCAGGCGAGCCCTTACATCACTGAGCTATTTCTCTGGTCCCCAGAGGTCAGAAATAGAGCTGGTTTGATGGCATGGTGGGTGGGAGGGACTCTTACTATGGACAGTTGTGTAATATACTTTCTCAGGGTGGGCAGTAGCACAAAGAGAACATTTCTCATACTTTAGGCCCCAGGTAAGTGCCTGATCACAACACACCAAGATGTCAAAACACAAACTTGCCCAGCAACACAACACGCTCTGGACTAGGTTGCCCCACACAGGCAAAGGTGTGGCTGCCTCCCCTGAGCCCCACTCTAATAGCACGGTCTCCTGTCACCTCTGCCCTGCTGTCTCTCCCAGACCGATTCCAACACATCTGCGCACTGGTTCTACTCTTGGTGAATTCTGTCACCACCCACACTGCTGACCCTCATATGACTTCAAGCATGATGCTACGCCATGTGTCTTTCCCTTTCTGCGGCTCTTGTCTTTCCACTTGCTCATGCAGGAAGCCCCGGGATCAGATCTAAGGAGAGCAGGTGGCAGGGGAGCATACCATGGGTGACACCTGGCCTGGTGCTGTGTCCTTCAGGGGACCACATGATCCCCCCTCATTCTGCCCAACTGGAACCCACGGACAGCTCTGCATTGTGTGATGATTTGATTAGTGTCTGTCCCTTCACTCCCCCTCCCCCTCTGACCCTAGACTGAAAGCTCCATGAAGGCGAAGGGCAAGTCAAGGTGAACCTGCCACAGTGCCACACAAGACATACCCCATAAATGCTGCTCTTGTGAGTGTGAGCTCAAATTCTTACAACAGTCGTTCTTAACCAGGTGTGTGGCTCAGTGTTCCTCTCAGAAATTCTGACTGGGGAGCAATAGGGGGGGACAGAACATAGGTATCTGCACTTTGCACCTCTGTGTAGGATTCTAACAGTCACATTCAGTGAGGGGTGGGGATGGAGCAAGAAAAGTGCTGGCTCTCCATTCACACTGGAATCTTGGCTACACAGTGAGGTTGTTTTTAGTGTAAGGATGTCCTATGAAATATTTATATTTTATCTACTATCTTTCCTCCAGTTAAGAGTTGCTATGTATTTAGAAAAGAAAGTGCAAGGGCCTCGCTCTGCTCATTGAGGTGTAAGGAGGACAGCGAGCTACAGGGTGTGAGAGAAAAGGGCCTGATGACTTCCTCTTTGGGCAAGTGAAGGCATGGCCTTAAAAGCCATCTGTCCTCATCAGGAGGTAAAAGTGACAGGGTAGCTCTTCTAGACATTGACCTTCAATCTTAATGGGAACTAGAAGTTTACTAAAATGCCAGATGGAGGCAGGGAACTTTTTAGAATGAAGTTTCCTAACTTTGTTTAAAGCTTTATGGATCTACAGCTAAGGTATTGGCTATTCAAGACTGACACAGCAACTGAAAACATCAAATAGGAAAGGAAAACTGAAAAGGTCAGAATCACCTCCTCAGGGCTGATGTATTTATTGTTGATAATTATGATGTGACAAAGACAGACGAGGTTGTCTTACCAAGTGGCGGATGTCAGCACCAAACCCTGCTTTGAACTTGCCTGCTGCCCTTCCCAGTCCCGGCCTTCTAGCTGTCCCTCACACACACCGGAAGTCTGCAGCTCTTGACCTTCACTTAGGCTCCCCAGGTCCCACCCTAGCTCCTTCCTCAGTTCAGTTCTCTGCTTTCCTTCCCCCTCACCCTTGGTGGAATCAGGGGTTGAACTCAGGCCCTTGCACTTGCCAGGCAAGCGCTTAGTCTACTGAGCCATCTCCCCGGTCCTAGTTCCCTGCTTTCCTTGCTGCCTGCTTCCCTCCGTGCATTCTGCAGCTTCATTCTTCTCCACAAGTAGTGTTCTCCCTGATGTTATACTAGCTATCTATGTATGTGTGTCTTATGTCTTTCCACCTGGCATGAAGATTCCATGCAGGCAGGGACTTCGCTGTCACCCACCATGTGTCCTTAGTAAAGAAGGGACGTCTGGGGTGAAGGAAACAGCCAGCAGATATTTCCTAAATGAACAGATGAATGGGTGGCATTGTTTCCCAGCTCAGAGCAGTCAACAGTTTCCCCTTACGTTTGGAACAAGACACAGCTTCTGCACGGGAGACGTGGGCCCTGCCCACAGCCCGGCCATGTGCTGTGCTACAAAACACAGCTACGCTCTGCTCGCATGCTCTTTGCCCCTTGTCCCTTTGGATCCCACACAAAGTAGTCTTGGAGCTACAAATTGGTGTCCCCTGGACTTGAGGTCTGGCTTAGCCCTTCCGTGGGAATTGTGGGCTCCTTCTCTTTGTTCAGATCTCAAACCACATTCACCTCTGCAGAGAGGCCATCCCTGACCAGCATACCCCAATCCTCCCTCTCTCTCTCTCTCTCTCTCCCCCTCCCTCCCTCTCTCTCCCTCTCTCTCTGTCTCTCTCTCTGTCTCTCTCCCTCTCTCTCTCTCTCTCTGTGGCAGCCACACTTTGTCATATCACACTGTCCACTTCTGCGTTTGCTTTTCCTTGCTTGTATCTTCTGATTAGCTGATAAACGCCACCTTTTGCATCTAGTGCACTGCAGGTCCTTGGTGCCTAGAATGAAGTTTCAAAATGAGTGAGAGAATCAAAGATCTCACTCATGGAAAGATGCAGCAAGGAGTCTGAATTTACTTGCTTTTTATTGCTCTTTCCTTATTATGAGACACTGAGGGTTTATCAAAGACCTCCTGATGACTGTCCTTTTAGAGGATAACACTGCAAATATTCTGTAGTGCTAAAATACGCTTCTTTGTATTTGTGTCAGAACCAACTGATGGGCCAATGGTCTGATGCAGCATGAGACATATTAAGTTTTCCTAAAATGCTTCACATTTTTTGACCAGCCTTTGCTGAAAAAAACTTCCAGTTGCTTCTTCTACATCTCAGGTTCTGTTGTTTAACAAGATGTAAATATTTAGCATGTTGGAGAATGATACAAAATGGAACAGTCTATCAGAATTCAGGAGGGCCAGCCAAATAGCTCAGCAGATTAAAGTCCCTGCAAGCAAGCTCAGGGGCCCCGAGTTCAATGCCCAGGCCGGCAGTGCCAGCCCTGCCCCTGGGGTGTGCTGAGCCGACAATTGAGACTGGGCGTGGTGGTGCACGCCTGTAATCCCAGCTCTTGGGAGGCTGTAAAGAGGAGGATCACTATGAGTCTGATCTAGTAGTGAGACCCTGAACACCCTGTAGACCCTGCCCTAAAATACAGAAAAGAAAAAAAAAAAAAGAATTGAGGGAAATAAATCAGACAACTTGTTAAAATTTGAGGTCAATGGCCCAAACCATTCCCAATTAGATTTTCCTTTAACACATGTTCTACGGCTGACAACTTCCTCACTTATGAGCAAGGATAAACTGGACCCATTTTGCTTCAGATGCTCTCCTTCCTCCATTTTTTTGTAGGATTATACACAGCCCTTAGTGTTGGTTTTGTTGTCACTGGAAACAGTGAGGTCATGTAAAGCTGCTGTGTCCTCTGGTGTCTATGGGCGGAGCAGTCCATGATACCAGGGCTCACAAGAAGGTGGGAGGGGAGGGCAATCTCTTGGGATAAAAAGCATGAGGAGAAAGGCCTCACATTTCACTCTGACCTTTCGTCATAAGACTCAGGTGTTCCAGTGTGGGATGTGTGAGGGAAGAGCTGAAAATGAGACAGCTGTGTCACAGGTGAGGGGACTCTCTTCTTGAATCATTATTGATCAGAATGTCTATTTGATGTAAATCACTGCCATCGCCTCACTCTGGCAAGTGGGCAACTGAAGACCATAAAACTCCCAATCTGCCCATAATGCCGGCTTCTTGGGAGGCTGAGACAGAAGGATTGCAAGTTCAAGTTCTGCCTGGGTCATTTAGCCAGATCTTGTTCTCAACCAGAAAAATAAAAAAGGACTAAGGGTATGACTAAGTGGTGGAGAGCCCTGGGTTTAATCCCTGGGGTGGAGGGAGAGAGAAAGAGAGAGAGGGAGAGAGAGATGCCCCATGATTATGTGAGTCAGATGTACTTTGTCTTCTTTTTGAAGTTGCTCTAGAACCCAAGAGCCTTGGCTGAGAGAGAGAGAGAGAGAGAGAGAGAGAGAGAGAGAGAGAGACAGAGAGAGAGAGAGACAGAGAGAGGAAGGAGGAGGAAGAGAAGGAAGAGGAGGAGGAGGAGGAGGAGGAGGAGGAAGAGGAGGAGGCGGAGAAGAGGAAAGGAAAATAAAAGAAAAATCTCCTAATAACTAACTTATGGACCTCGTGTCAGGTCTCTGTCATGAACTGTGTGAGCTGCGACTTCCCTGGGAGACTGCAGGTCTCATCAATGGTCTTGCTGAGCCGGGCCACTCTGGTGTCCTGAGGACTGGCTGACAACTGGACTGACCCATAGGCCCTGCCAGAGTTCTGAGAAACACAGCTGATTATGCAGCATGTGTCCTCAGAGAATCAGGCGTCTTCCTGTCATCTAGTAGCAGAAGAGCCTCCCTCTGCACTGCCAGAAAGAGTAAAGGGTCCTACTGCTGGCTGGACAAGTCACACCTAATCCACGTGGAGCCAGCATGCTTCACAGCAGCTAGAAGCACCTGCAGTGCCAAGAGGAGGGGGTGCTAGCCCAGGTGCTAGAACAGAGCAGGCTGACTGAAAGTCCCCTGCTCTTTCCCCAGAGGTCCAGGGTTGATTCCACCCCTCCCTGGCCCTTCCTCATGGTCCTCCAGCAGCTTGAGAGGAGATACACAGGTCCCAGGGTGACACAGGGTGGACTGAGGCCTTTCTGCCAGGGGAGGAGGCCCCCTTTGTCTGTGTGTGGCTTACCATCCTACCTTCAGTCACAGCAGAATGTTCAAATGGGAAAAGATCACAGGCTCATGAATTTGATTTTTTTTTCTAGCCAAATACATATTTTCATTTCAAAGCTGAAATTGTAGGCACAACTTCAATGAACTAGTGAAATGAGAGCAACAGTGCTGAGAATGCTCAGCAGAGAGGAGCAGCACCCTTGGGGGAGGTCTCCTGTTACCTGCTCCCTCCTCCTGACAAAGCTTAGGAGCTGGCCAGCACATCCAAGGCCCCTGCTAAGGCAGCTCTGCCAGGCGCACTGCTTGCGACAATGCCAGGATGCCTGGACACCAGGCTGGGAAGCAAGCTAACCTAGAAGTGGGCAGCACCGTGCATAGGGGGTTCATGTCTGCCTCCCCCTCGAGTGGAGAAAGAAACATTGGGCCAGGACAATCTGATAGGACTTTCAGTGAAATCCTGAATTGCCACCTTTCTACAAGGATCACAGACCTCAAAATAATTATTAACATTCTAATTATTAACATTATTAACATGCTAATGAAGCGGAGGAGCCCATAAAGTAAAGCACTTTGAATGCAAGTGCTTCAGAGTTCAGGTCTCCAGCAGGGCTCTTCCTGGGTCAAGCAATCCCAGCACCTTTACCTGTTCCAGAAGATGGAGGAGTGATAGACCCTGGGCTGTCATCTTCAGGCTCTGAGACTGTGACAGTGGGGACTGTGTCAGGACTTGGCTTCAGACAGGTGTCTTGCTTCTCTGGGGCCTTGTCTTGGACAGCAGTCATGACAACAGGCTCAATCTCTGTCAGCGTGATTTTAATGGGGGCCGTGACCAGAGGAGTGCTGTGCTGTGCCTCAGAGAGGTCGTCTATGTAAGGAGCAAAGGTGGATTCTTCAAACAAGTGGTCCTTGACGATTTTCCCCTCCACAGGAGCTGGTTTGTCAGGTTCACAGACACCTCCTGCTTTGGTTGAGCTCTCAATGTCCTTGCTCTTAAAGTCCAAGTCTTTATCCTCCAACTGAGGACGATGCTGTTCTTGACATTTCACCTCCTCTGGCCTTGTTATGTCAATGTACTTACAGGCTTCTGCTTTCATCTGGCCCAGAGGGTCAGCTAGGATCTTGTTCACTTCGGTGGACTCTGCAGGAGTCATCTCTATTCCAGAATCAGAGCTAAGCAAGCCTCGCGGCTCTATCCCAGGCACATCTGGTAAGGAGGGTCCGGAGATCCCCAACTCCTCGGAGCTCTCAGAAGCAGTGATGTGACCGTTTTCCTTCTGAAGAATCCCAGTGAAGTAGGTGGACTCCTCTCGAGACGGGTAGCAGATGTCGGAAATCAGAGATGTGTAACACACTCCTTCCCCATCCCTCGATGTCATTGAGGAGTGATCCAGGCCACTGGACAGAGCTGTCACACCTGTCAATCAAACAGCAGCAGAATATGAATGGATACCTGGCCTTGATCTTTCTCCTGCCTAACCCACCAGCCAGCCGTGCCTTCTGGGGATACAGCACCCACCCCAAGACCTCAAGGCACTTTTGGCGCATGGCATGCAAATCTTCCTTGATTCCCTATAAGCTTCTGCAGCTTTGGGCTTTTCCAGGTCCCAGGCCCAAGCGGCTCATATAAGCTATCACCTATGCTGGGGACAGATCCCTCCCAGAGGACTAGAAAGCTGATTTTCAACATCTACTACCTCCATAGACAATGTCTTCATTTGACTTCATGTTATTAAAAGGAAATTTTCTTTTTCTTTGCATTTAAGTCTTAACATTTTTTTAGGCAGAGATAGAAATGCAGTCTCACAAGGTGTGTAAATGGAGCAGTAGGGCAGTGGGCCTAAAAGGGCTGCTCTTGGACACTGCAGGGCTGAGAGAGGCCTCCAGCAATGCTCGGGCCGGCTTGGCCACTCATGGACTCTTGCTCCTTTGGGGTGACCCCATCCATTTTCTTTTTTAAGGTCATCAGGAAAAGGGACTCGTAATTCAAGGTCCCTTCCCAAAGTGGCCTGATCTTCATGGTGTGTCTTCCCATTGGTTCATTTCCCCTCTTCATTTTGTTTCCCTACCCGTTCATTCCCCTCCTAATTCTTTGTTTTCTAGTAATATTCAAAATACCGCACTTGGCATTGCTGTCTTCTATTGGTGGTACCATGGGTAAAACAAGTTTCCAAGTTTGAGTCTAGAGAATGTTTCTTTAGACCTTTGCTACGGCCAGAAAAACTGCACTGATGTGTGCAGAAAGAGAAAGCCAACCATCATTTTTCTCTGCTATGGAGCGCTGCCAGGGAGGAAGAAAACCAGCGCCCATTGAGGATTCACAACCTGCCAGGGTGGGGGATAGTAGGTAAAGCCCCATGTTCTCAACCCCTGCACAGGTACACATCGCACAAATTCATAAAAACACATACATACAGCATGCACCTGAAGAATACGCAAGACCAATGCCCCAACTCCCACAGAGCAGTCAAATCACCAGCATGAACAATAATGTCACCAGCCAATGTTAGCGTGCGTGGTGTGGCCAAAAAAAGTTCCAAGCCTTTATTCAATGACACAACCCCAAAAGGCTGCTGCTACTGTTAGGCTCACTTTATCGATGAGAAAACTGGGAACAGGTTAAATAAGCTCTCACAGAGACAGGCTATTAGTACATTCTGAACATGTAAGTAAATGTCTCAAGGAATTTTTATTAAGTTTTTCAGAATTATATTTCTAGGATTTTTATTTTTCTGGAGTTTAAACTTTTGGATATTGACATTTGAGATTATAGCACTTAGAAATATCTTTTAGGATTATAGTCAAACCTATTTAAGTTACATTTCTTGGGCTGGGAGACAGCTTAGTGGTCTAAGCTCCTGCCCAGCAAGCACAGGGCCCATGTTCGATTCCCAATACCACATGCCATGCTGGCCCTGAAATTGGGTGTGGTGGCACACGCCCATAAGCCCAGCACTGGGGAGGCTGAGACAGGAGGATTACTATGAGTCCAAACTGCATAATGAGATCCATATGTATTAAATCATAAAAATAATTAATAAATTAATTTCTTATCCTTTTGTGTTTCAACATATTTTAGAGAGAACCATATCAGAATCATCATAAACACAATAATGCTAATGTGTTAACTGTAATCATGTTTTATTTTCTTAAATTGAGCTAAACATCCTGAAAAACGATCAAGATTCTAATTTACTGAATTTGAAAATGCAGAAGCTTTATTTGGTGCCTGTAAGATAGAACTCCTGTAAACAGAAAGGCCTTCTGGATGGCAAATTATGTGAAGCAGCATCCCGCGGGGATTGCTGGGACTAAGAATTAGAGCTGAGCTTTAAGGCTCAGGGAAGCCAATTAATTCTTGTCATCACTTCCCGCGGTGCTGGCAGATGCAGGAACTAAGGCCAAGGGCACAAGCCAGCTGCCCCAGGTAGGAAGCAATATTGGGATACTGTTAAATACAGATCCACTAGATAAATGTGCTTCTCTTCTATCTAGACTAGAAATGGATGCGAACATCCCCAAGGCTCCTTTTGAATACCTGATTTATACATTCTGACTGGCTGTCTCCTGGGTCATGTAGGAGTCCGTGTGCACCAGGAATCAGTGTGTGGACCCACAATGCCCTTGAGGCCAAACACAAAGGGCAGTCATGTGCCTGCATCCATCTGGAGTGGTACTGACTTTCAGAATTTGAATTTTCAGGAAAGTACTTACAATAAAATTGAACCATCCACAGGTGACTATTTCTAATCAAAATAAGGAGGAGGAAAGTAAGCTGAAACTACTACTGCTATTTGTGCTAATAAACCCAGGCTTTTGTATTCATAGATCAGACTATTCAGTAATCTCACAAAAGGCAGGAGTCTGATTTTATTTTATCTACTCTGCTCTGTTCTGTTTTAATTCGCTGGCAGAGCTGAGGAGTGGGACGGCAGAGATGACTTGCCAGAGATGGTTTTGCTTTTCCCAAGAAAAGCTTCAATCCTAAAATTCCAGTTCTTAACCTGACTCATCCTCCCTGAATGAAACCAATCTAAATTGGTGGCTGACGCTGAGGCAGCTTCCATTGCAGCTCTGCCAGGATCCCTTGTGAGATTCTGAGTGCTAACTTTCCAGAGCCTCAATACCTCCCTCCTTAAAAAGGGAGGAATAACAGTCCCCACTTTAAGGGTGGGCATGAGGACTGAGATAATTCACGTAGATCTCTGCCTGACACACGGCACACACTCAATAAATAAGAGCTGCTGATTTTATTACAGTGTTTACCTTGCCAAGCAGACATCAGTCATTTACAGCATATTCTCATGTGGCCCCTCACTTATTTCTTTATTCTTATGACATGTTATCAGTGTAGTTTGGCCCAGAAAGAGGTTTGACATAGCTGACCCAGAACCATGCTGCTGTCTGGGGTCTGTCTTAGGTGATCAAGTCCCCAGAGTGCAGGGCAGAGGCCAACACGTGGGTGTTTGTGAAATACTTTCCAGCGATGCAAACAGTCTAGATTCTGTCATGAACGCAAATAAGCCTGCAGGGAGCATGAAAAGTTGAATTTTACCAAGATAATTGTGCCTGTCAGCTTGAGTGGAGTAAAGGACTCTGGGAGAGACGACTGGATTGTGAGGGCTCTAAACTCAGCCATAGGTTGGTTAGTCCACTGATGAGTTACAGCTAAATGGACCAGTAGGAGGTGAAGCAGGAGTCATCACGGAACTATGACCTTCAGGCTCTGATTCTGATCCCAGCCTCTCACTCTAGACCTCTCCCTGTTCTCTCTGCTCCCTGGGTGCTGTGAGCTGAGCAGCTTTTTCATTACGCCCTTCCACCGTGATGTGAAATTTTAGCCTTGGACTAGAGAACTGTAGACTGAACCCTCCCACCAGGTAATCTGGAAAACAAACCTGTCCTCCTTTGGGCTGTAGGTGTCAGATATTTATTCCCAGCAACAAAAAAATGACTAATACAACAACTGACAGAAAAGGAACGAGAGCAGGGCATGACCGCAGATGAACTCTGCTTTGTGGGCAGGGCCCAGTCTTACTCAGCAGTATTTATGATAATCTTTCTATAACTCAATAAAGCCCCTGTCGCTGCTCTGAAATGGAAACATAGAGGATGCCTGAAAAGAAACACTGATCATGTGAAGAGCTTCCTGAGCAGAGATGGAAGCGCTCCAGGAGGGAAACACTTAGCTTATCCTACACCCTGGAATTGCAAAACTGAAAAACAAACAACACACACACACACACACACACACACACACACACACACACACACACAAATATATATATATATATATATATATATATATATTATTTGCATAGAGCTAATATCAGTGGTAGAGGGAACACTATTCCTGTCAAACTAAGAAGTATTTTTGAAAGCAGAATAAAGTAAACCTGTAACAATGATGGCTCAAGAGGTACATACAAAACTCAAGAACTAATGACCATAATCAGTGACCAAAAGTGATCTGTAGGCTCCTTTGGCCCTGTGCTGCCCAAGTGACAGCCAGCTGCATGGAAGGTAGGCTGCAGCTCTTTCGCTGAAGGGCTCCTGTTCATCCTTCCCGAGTACCGCCCAATTGCAGGCCGGAGAACGGAGGCCACGCCACATTGGCCAGCAGAGCCTCAGTGAGGGATGGATGTGTCAGGGAGGCGCCAGGGCCGCTATGTCATCTAAATGCATTCTCCTACTGGAACTGAGTATCCCTGGTTCTACATGATAAATGGGTGCTGAAGAATCCAGTGCACCCATTTTTCACCAGTTTTTTTCTATGTGATGAATAGAGAGAGTACAAATCTTAAAAACAAGTCTGTATTCTCCAGCCCGGGAACTCCAAGCCAAACAAGACAACATGTTTGGGGTTTATGAATATGAACTACTCTTCCATTCCCCAATTCACAGACTTATTTAAAGTTCCTCCGTCAGAATGATAGATTTAGCTTTGGGGATTGCAAAATTCATGTTTAATAAAATGACTCAGCAAATTTTACACTTCTTCCTGTGAACAGCCCAGGTTTGTGCTGCCTGAGCAGTTTTCACTTTAGCAAAGAATTCTGTGAGGGGCAAAACATGGTCCAGCAGGTAGACCTGGGTCTTCTTTGATAATTCCCCTGGGTCCCGGTGTTTGAGGAGGTTTTTGTTTGTTTGTTTGTTTGTTTGTTTGTTGTGTGTGTGTGTGTGTGTGTGTGTGTGTGTGTGTGTTTTAGGGAAAGGTCTACAGGATGTTCAGGGTCTCACTACTAGATCAGACTCCTAGTGATCCTCCTGTTTTCAGCCTCCCAAGAGCTGGGATTAGAGGTGTGCGCCACATACACAGTCTCAATCGCCCTCTCAGAGTGCCCTGGGGGCAGGGCCAGAGCATCAGGCCCGGCCCAGGGATTGACCCCCATCCCCTGAGCCTGCTTGCAAGCTCTTTTCATCCGCTAAGCTATTTGGCCAGCCCGAGGACTTTTTGATTTTAGGATTTTTTTTGGTTACTTTTCTTTTTGCCTGCTGTCTAAAGATGGAAATGTGATTCTGCAGCTTTCTTGAGGTGATAATCTTTTTTTTCTTTCCTATCAGAGAAGGGTAAAAGTAGATAACTATTTATGATTTATTTAAATCTTAAGAACAGTTCCTGAAAGCTCTATATAGATTTTCCATTGGTTTTTTTTAAATAGCAGAATTAATGATGACATAATTCACGCAGTGCCAGTTCACTAGAACACATAAGCAGCAGCTTCTACAAATGCATCTTGGCACCACCACGACTACCTTCTAATTCACCTGCATTATTTAGATGCGTTCTGCTCTTAATGTTTTCTTTCTTTCTTTTTTTTTTTTTTTTTGTGGTTCCAGGGATTGAACTCAGGACCTTGCGTTTGTGAGGCAAGCGCTTATTCTACTGAGTTATCTCTCCGGCCCAATGTTTTCAATATAGGTAGAGCTCTGAGTTAACTTCCACCATGAAAAAAAATTACTTGTGAAACAAAACATGGGTTACATCAAGACATCTTAGTATTTACCACTGTGGATAGAGATTTGATCTTTGATTTTGAAAGAGAAAAACAATTAGTTTTGGTCACATTTCCTCAATGTTATGCATAATATGGGCAGTAACAAAAAGTATTAGGTATTTATTGGCTCATCAATAGTTTTTTTTGTTTCCTTCTTCAACATAACATTTGTTAAATGAGATATCGTAGGGCATGTTTAGATTCACAATACTAAGACAAAGGTATAAAGATGTCCCATATACTCTTGCCTGATGCAGTCTGTTAGAGTCTGAATGTTCATTCTTCCCCCTCTTCATATGTTGAAATCTGGACTCCTAAGGTTGTGGTGCTTGGAGGAGGGACTTTTAGGAGGTGATTAAGTCAGGAGGGACTTGCAGGAGGAATCCTTATGACAGGGATTAGTGCCTTTGTGAAACAGGTCCAAGGGAACTCCTTGTGTTCCTCTACCACATGAGCACACGGAGAGAAGGAGCCATCTTGGAAGCCCCAAGTGGTTGGGCTCTCACCAGACCTTGACCTTGGGCTCCCCAACTTTCTCAACTGCAAGAATGAAGTGTTTGTAGTTTATGAACTGTACATTTTAGGGTCTTTTCTGACAGAAGCCTGAGCTGACTCATGCACGACTGACCCCATTATCACTCACCAGCATGGTACAGTCATTACGACTGATAACTACACTGACACATCAGTCACCCGAAGTCCAGAGCTTATGTCGGGGTTCCCCTTTAGCACTGTAGTGACAGATGGATAGTGTTAGGTACCCACCATTAGAGTATCACAGGATTTGCACTACCCTAAAATTCTTCTTTCTGTGCATTGTCTCCTCATTCCCCTTGCCTCCGTCTTTTACTGTCTCCAGTTTTGCCTTTTCCACAGTCCTACAACTTCAATCACCTGTAACTCCTTTCCGAGGCCTCTCCGCCTAACTTCCTTCCTATCTCATGGCTCCCAACCCAGCTAATTGTTCTCACCTTTTACTAGGGTTACTGTGCTCACTTCCTAATTTTCATCTGTTCATCAGCCTCAGCAGTTCCCACTCTGCACTATCCTGTCCCTGGCTCACACATCTGTCTCTCTAAAACACTGCTTTTACCATGTCCCTTCTCCACTCCCGAGCCTGGGAGTGCCATCTTTGCCGAGGTTCTAGTCAGCCTATATAGTTTCATGCATTCCTGAAGTGGCTCAAGAAGTGCACCTGCTCAGGCCCGCAAACAAATATTTGACTAAATTTCCTACATCTGTGTTACTTTCTCAAGACTTGCCTCTCAGCTGAAGGGCTCTTTTACTTCACCTGAAATCCAAGGTTTCCAGTGAAGTCCTGTCTGCTTTAGGAAGAACCCCACAACCCACTTCTATGACTTTTTTCCTTGTTACTATGCTCAGAGCCAAGGCCACTCATGAGGCACGTGTTTGCTGCTCTGCCTTTATTACCAGCTTTTCCTCTACATACTCCGAGAGAAAGCCATCTCGAGCATCTTCACAGTGCTGATCCCTAGAGCGGACGTTTGGGTACACTTCAAGCTCAGCAACTCCTAACTGCATGATTCCTTCCAGGTACCATCTGACTGAACCACTTCAAGAGCTTCTAGAACAGACCTCACCATCTATTATGAATTACCTCAATAGAAAGATTTACTGAGTGCTCACTCGCATGAAGCACTAAGATGAAGGTGGTCCCTACGTGTACGTAGACTGAGAGACCCAGTGTGTCACAACAATGCACAAAAAAGGGGGGCCTGCCCCTTAGCTCAGTTCTTTAAGTGGCTGCTTCAACAAAGCAGTCAGGCTCAGGTTGCTGTGGTTCAATCCCACAACTCAAGCCAGCCAAACCTGCCCTTTAGGCATTCAGAGAAAAAAAATCCTTATTAAATTAATGAATAGAGGGATTTGTTCTAATGATGTTTGTAAATAGGATATCAAGTCCGCATCTTGTAGAGCAATTAACCACTATGCAATGTGTTAATTATTGAAACTGTCCTACCAATTTGGTTTGAAACTGTCTCATTGCTATTTGTTTCTCAATAAAATTATGGAAAAATAAATAAATAAATAAATTTTTTTAAAAAATTTACAAAAAAGGCAGCTTATAATTGGAGCTTATTTGCCCCCGAGACTGAAGTGGATGTGCTGTAGGTCACAACAGGAACAGTGAGATCCCACATAATGTACCAAATATTCTGACCTGTCTTTCAGGTTAAGCATGATGTCACTGAGAAACACAAAGACAGACTCAAGTAGTACTTTTAAAAGCAATCTCAAGTCAACTAAGGCAGTACCTTCCCAATTCCAGGATGTCATCCCTAGGATTCAGGACCCACAGCCTCCTAACCTTAGCCTGAAGATTTCCATAGATTTCGCCGCTTGCTCTGTACTCCTAATTATCGATAAGTATTATAATCAACAGCCCAGATCCTGGGGTCAAATGCATAGCTCTGAATAGTGATTCTACCACTTATAAGCCATGTGACCTTAGAAGATACCAAATATCTTATGCTTCATATTTATCTGTTAATAAGAATTGACACCTATCAGAATTGTTGTGAAGACTGGGAGAGAGAGCAGAGTCAGAGCACCATGCCTAATGCATACCAAATGGTCATTATTTTCTAAATTGAATTTAAACACAGTGTATACTACAGTGTGGCTTCTAGGCTGCAGTCTGTTTTGTCTTCTTCACCATCTCCTAGTGAAAACAGAGATCTCCGCGATAAGTAGAAGACAGACTAAGCGCCTGCTTAGGCAAGCGCAGCGACGGGGCTTCAATCCGAGATACCGCAGGCCTCCCTGGCCCCGCCCCGGGTCACGCTGAGTCAGAGACCGAGTCAGGGCATAGCGGCGCACGCCTGTAATCCCAGAGCGGAGGAGGCTGAAAATAGGAGGATCACTACGAGTCGGAGCTGCGTAATGAGATCCTGTACCAAATACATAAAAATTAAAAACATTAAAAGACAACACAACACATAAACGCTTAAGCTTCTTAATATACAAAAAGCTCCCAGAGATCAGGAAGAAGGACTACAAGTTCACTTTTAAATAATAGGTAGAGGGGCCGGGAAATGGCTCAGTAGAATAAGTGCTTGCCTGGCAAGCACAGGGCCCTGAGTTCAAAACCCGGTTCCACAAAAAAAAAAAAAAAAAAAAAAAAAAAACCCCAAAAAAAAAAAAAAAAAAAAAAAAAAAAAAAATTAAACAATAGGTAGAAAACTTAAAGCACTTTGCATATAAATAGCAATATAAATGATCTACAAAATAAGAACACAAATTAAATGGCTCAGTAAAACGCTTTTCTTTGTGTTAAACTTATAGGTCGAACTGAAAGCACTAGGGCGAAACAGTGACAAGGAGCAGGATTCAGCAATACACGGGCCAAGAAGGAAAGGGGCACCGTGGCCTGACTACTCATCTGCTCTGCACTGATAAAGCCCAGATGTGCTGGAGCTGCTCTCTGTTTATAACTCTTTGTTAAAGCAGCCTCGCCAACACCTTAACCAATACAGAAGACGAGATAACTGAGAGTTCTCTGGAGGAAACATAGAAGTTGATGAGAGAAAGAAATAAAGGGTTACCAGTCAGGGGGCATGGGTTGCCTTGCATAAGATGCTCAAGGTTCTCCCAGGAAGATAACTAAAAGAACCCTTCTCCATGGTTGGTGGGAATGTAAATTAGTGGTTTGCTAATCCCGGAAATTGGTATGGGGACGCCTCAAAAACCAGAACTAGAAATTCCATTTGATTCCGCTCTTCTCCCAGGGGTCGTCTCAAAAAAGTGTTACTGACATCACAGCACAGTGAAATATGCAAACTCATGTTTGTATAACAGCACAGCTCCTAACGGCCGAATCGTGGAAACAGCCTAGGTGTCCATCAGCACGCGAGAACATGTGGCATTGCCCACAACAGAACACTGCTCGGCCGGAAAGATGGATAAACCAGTCATCTGTAGAAAACTGGATGCACCTTGAGACTACAATGTTAAGTGAAATCAATCAGACACACAAGTTTAAATATCACATGGTTTCTCTTATGTGAGAACCCAAAGTATAAGTACAGAATGAAATAAAAAATGGATAGTAAGAAGTAGGGAGACAGTCCTCAAAAAAGAAAACGACCATGTTATTATGTTGAGCTGTGGGGGACTCAGGTCAACAATTTCTGACATTGCCAGTCAAGCGGAAGACCAATACTATTATGGACTACTGGACTCTTTTAGAATATTTTGCTGAGTTTACACACCTATAATATTCAAATAATGAAACTTAACAAAAAAAGGGAATACAGATGAATGTCCATTTTGTATCTGTGTATTCAAAGTGGTTGGGATAGATCTATAGTTGCATTCTCTTAATGAATAGAGGGATTTGTTCTAATGGTGTTTGTAAATAGGATATCATGTCCGCATCTTGTACAGCAATTAACCACTAGGAAGAATGTATATAATGTGCTAATTATTGAAACTGCCCTACCAATTTGGTTTGAAACTGTCTCATTGCTATTTGTATCTCAAAAAATTATAGAAAAAAAAAAAAAAGAAAATGAATGAGAGTTGTTGGCTGAGGATAAAGGGGATGCAAAACAAGAATTAAGGCACATTAGGCACATGTACAGTTCCACACAAGGAATGTAAGCATCATGTACGGAAAATGTGTACAGAAAAGAGGATCAAGAGATGGAGAGGGGGAGAGGATGATGGAAGGAAGGAAGGAAGGAAGGAAGGAAGGAAGGAAGGAAGGAAGGAAGAAGGAAGGAAGGCAGGCAGGCTTATTATGTATGGGCACAAGGTTCGCACAAGGATTGTAAACGTCCTCAAACATATGCTGATAAAGGAAATGAACTGAAAATAAACAACAGTATGACACTTTTTATTTCCCTGTGGTGTTACCTTTTAGTTCTCTCTTTCTATTTCAAGTGCTATATTCTTATCCTCGCTATTGGCTGGGGCGCAAGTATTGTCCACCTGGATAAAAACCCAAGGACAGTACAGAGGGCTGCGTGGACCTCGTCTCAGTCCAGAGTTTTAAGTAAAAGTTACTGGAATTCTAATAAATTCCAATCTACCACTTCTGGTGCAACCCACAGTAAGAATAAAGAAACAAAGACATATCTGCTGTTGTTCGCAGCCAAAGGGGTCCTGGATCTGATTGGAACAATGGCTACCAGGAGCAAAGGCCTGGACCCAGAGCTGAGCCCAGGTTGTATCAATCGGTGAAAAGGGAAGAGGCAAGGGATCGAGGGACAGCAGGAGTGGTGGGAAGGAGAAGAGAGCTGCGAGCTGGGCTGTGCAGCAGGCACAGGAGCACCTCTACAATATGCAGAGAGGTATTGCACACAACGCCAGATGGGAGTAACAGGTAGCCTCCAAATTTGGGGGAGTAACACAGTAGGAGCAAGCACCTTGTGGATTTCGTTACCGCCTAAGCTTTGATGTCCGGCCTTCCTGCCCTGGCCATCAAGCCCTCTTTCTCAGGCTCAGTCCCAGCTGGTAGCTGCATCATTTGTAGTAGCAGCGGAATCAGAAGCGGGGCGTCACAGCCCCGCCACATTGCTTCACAGGCCGCACCAGTGCCTCCCTAGACTCATTCCATTGCCTGAAGCCCACTTAGGGGATAGTGTTTTCCTAGCCAGCTCTGTACATATCAATACATGGAATTAGGGCAAGGTTTAGCCAAAATGCAGACAAATGTTCTTTCGGGGAGAGCTGCCCCACTGGTCCTCCAGACACGGCCTCTACCAGCATCAATTTCTACATGGCTGCTGCCTTGATTTGAAAAGCCATACACACCAGTTAACCAGCCAGAATCCGGTGACTTTGAATAGCTGATTGTCCATCTTGAAACTACGCGAGAAGATACCTACAGGCAACAGCAGTTTGAGTTCTGTATCCCTAATACAATATTTAGCAGTTAGCGATTTCAATACATTATACTGAATGGGTAAGTTTAAACAGTACAGCACACCAAGTGTTGTGAACAATTTTCCCTACGAATGACTTTATCCTGACACAATTTCCTTTGCCAACACAAGGGCAGAATGATAGCCACTGTGTAGTTTAAGACAACTCTTCCCAAGATATGGAAACAGCCTAGTGACCGAGATCAGGAGACCCTCAGTCATGCTCTCCCTTGAGTCAGACACTCTCAGGGCTTGTGACCTCAGCATCTGTTGTCACAGAGTGCTGACTGTGTTTACATGGCCAGACACCCTATGCACCCTCACTACTCTCCTACTTCCTACCCTCTGAATGAACCGAAGATGGAAGAGGAGCCATAGTCTTGGGGCGTGTAAGACAGGCCTAAGTGAACACCCTCCTCTGGCTGTTCCTTTCCTTCCCTCCATTCCCCTCCCCTCCCCTCCTCTCCCTTTCCCTTCCCTTCCTTTTCTTTCCTTCCATGTGTCTCACTGCCAAAGAAATAACAAATAAACAACAGTTCTACTAGATGGTTAGGGAGATAGCTCAGTGGTCTAAGCAGCTGCCTGGCAAGTGCAAGGACCAGCGTTCAATCCCTGTTATTATACGCCATGCTGGCCACTGAAACCAGGCGTGGTGGTACACACCTGTAATCCCAGTGCCAGGGAGGCTGAGAAAGGAGAATCACTATTATTCTGAGCTGCGTAGCAAGACCTTGTATCAAAGAAATAAAGAAATAAAAGATTAAAGAAAAAACCTGACAGTCCTACTAGCTGGTGGTAAGGATGACGATAACTGGATTTCTTTAGATCTCTTACGTGGTAAACAGCCTGCTGGCCACTACCTATGCAATAACACATTTAAGGCCCGCTGCCACCCTATGAGGGCATTATTGTCAGTCAGGGAGAGTAAGTGACTTGAACAAGTCACTCTATTTTTAGGCTGACCAATTATTTCCATTTGTACAGGACTAAAAGATGGTCTAGGACATAGACGTTTCAGAGTTGGAATTAGGAATGTCTAGACAACCAAGTAAGTCAGTCATCTTCATTGACTGAAGAAGTTGAAATCTGATGGTTGGGTTCTAAAGCAATAAGCAGGGTTATACGATTTGATTTTTTAAAAGCATTCATTACCAAAAAGAAAAACAAAAGTTCTCTCTAGAGTATCTACAAAGGTTAAATGAAAATGACAACAGACAGAAAGTCGTTCAGAAGTATATGAGGTCATATCATTCTGTCCTGCTATCTCTGTTAAGAGTGGTTTTTTGGGTTTTTTTTTTTTCTTTTTTAAGGACTTTTATTTATTTTTCTGTATTTTAGGGAAGGGTCTACAGGGTGTTGAGGGTCTTACTGCTAGATTGGGCTCCTAGTGATTCTCCTGTTCACAGCCTCCCAAGTGCTGGGAATACAGGCGCATGCCACCACGCCCAGTCTCAAAAGCCCGTCTCAGTGTGCCCTGGAGGTGGGGTTGGCCCGGCAGGCCCAGGGATCAAACCCCTGGCCCCTGCACCTACTTGCAGGCATTTTAACCCACTGAGCTATTTGGCCGGCCCTGTTTTTTAAAAACATTATTATAAAACGTACTTTAAGAAGATGATTTTGTTGTCTTTTTTTAGACAAGGCCTCACTACCCAGGTTCAGGCTGGCCTGGAGCTCACATTGTAGCACAGGCTGGCCTCGATCCTCCTGCCTCAGCCTCTGGAGTGCTGGTTTTATGAGTGTGTGCCACCATGCTTGGCTTAAGAAGATGCTTTTGATTTAACACTTGAATAAAGTCAGCATCAGCACTCAGCAAGCATTTATGAGGCTTAATGTACTTACTGTACAATAGGAGCATGAACATGAAAAAATTCACTACCAAGCCTCATCAGAAATAAAATACATTTTTCATCGACACTTCCCCCGGCCATCAGTTGCTTTGCTTCTAGAGTTCCAGAATAATTGATGAGAGTTGCTCTGGGAACCTAGAGAGGAGGCCCTTCTCCTTGAAGAATAGATCCAACAGGGAGAGACGCTAAGATGTTACAGCTGAAACACAGTCCTGTAAGATCTACAACAGATTTTTGTTTTGCATTAAAATTAAACTGAAACAGGGATGGTGAGATAGCTCAGTGGACTAAGCACCTGCTTTGACAAGCACAGGGACCGGGTTCGATTCTGGTCCCGCATGTCATGCCGGCCCCGACCCTGGGGCACTCTGAGCCAGCCACTGAGACCGGGCATGGTGGCACATGCCTGTAATCCTAGTGCTTGGGAGGCTGAAAACAGGAGAATCGCTAGTCCGAGTGGTATAGTGAGACCCTGTACCAAATACATAAATGAAAATAAATAAACTGAAATTGAATTAAGATAACACAAGATGACTTCTCTTTATCTGAAAGTCTGTGCAATCTCTTGGAATGCCTAGGCAGCTCTTGGCTGGTTCCTGGGATTCACAGTGTTGACTGTCTGACCAAGTCAACAGTCAGGGGAGGGAAGAGTTGCCCAGAGGAGCTGGTGTGTCCACGGAACAACGGAATGACAGCAAGGAGGAGACGAGCAGCAGCCCCACCCCTGCCCTTGAGAGTATGAAATAAACAAAGCTGTGGGAAAGCCTGACTCTTAAGAAAAAAGAAATCTGCCCACAGCACTATATATGGGAGTGCAATCAAATAAATAGGCAAACCAAAAGTCAAACGCAGTATGGAACTTGGGGTTTCAAAGATTAATGCGTGACTCTATTGCTTTAGACATTTCAGCTTTGGAAATGCATCTAGTTGAAAACACGGTTCAGCATTCACAAGCTCTGCTCAGTCTTATGGTTCTCTCCCCCAGTCTATCATTTGCAGTTAAGATTAAGATTTATGTCTGCTGTTATTATGCACATATCTCTACATTTTTTAGCTTCATAGAGCAGAAACTTATTGAAATTTGTATATATCGGATCAACTACAGGTATTTAAAAATTAAAATAAATTTTATGAAGTTATTTTGCTCTTTTCCCTGAAGGCTTTGCCAGCCTGGAGTATTTTACTTAAAAACTGTCATAGCTGAGCTGTCCTTCCTCTATCCAAGTGACTCATCATCTACACAGTCTGTATTGGGAAGGATCTAGAAGCTGCGATGGGTTTGTGATGACCTATTTACGTTCTCATTCCCAAGCTGCTGTTTTGGTGCCGTGTTTGCAAAGTATTTGGCTTAGAGAAGGGAGCTGTGGAACCAAGGAAAACCACAGGCCACAACTGGGGTCACCAAAGATTCCTCACCCAATGGCGTGGCTCATAGCTGGCGAGAGTTTCCACCAAACCCACCAGTCGGAGCTGTGCGCAAGAAGCACCGGTGCTGCTTTTCACAGTGCCAAGTTGGCTCCTTAACTTTCACCAAATCAAAAGCCAAGTGCATCTGTGAGGTGTTGAGTCATAAGCATTCATAAAATGCCACGTCTAAATTAAGTCTTATCATCAAATAGTATTTATTAAGCACCCACGTCCCACATACACATGGCATGAACAGAATACTGTGTCTCAGCCATGAAATACCTCACAAAGAATACAAGCAGCTGCTAGAGGTCATAAAGATATTTTTTAATTGCAAGTATGCCCACCATAAGCTTTAAATAAACTGTGGGAAAGAGTAACTTCTCCCATATGCTGAAGGCTTCGCTGAAGGCTTCACTGAAGTGCTTCATGTTCAAGTATCCTTATCAGTAAATAAAAGGTTTATAAGCAGTTCCAGTTATGCTTCTTTGTGGGTATAACAAGACAGTCTCAAAAGAACTACTGGGATAGAGTCATGTTATTCTGCACTGTGCTTTTTAAAATCAGAATAGTACGAAGCAATGTCTACATTTATCAGACAATCATTTTATTTTAGATGATTGTTATTGTTTGTGTACAGGTGTCCCCCCCAAAGCCTCATGCAGTCACAGAGTGGCTTCTGGAGTTTGTGATTGATTATTGTGGGTGTGGGTGCTGGGGCAGGTAATCTGAATTACAACATGAGGAGAGGAGAGAGGCTAGTATGGGACCTGAGCTGCTGCCACTCCCCTTGTTATCTGCTCTTTACTAGGGCCCTGAAAGGTTGCTCTGTGCCATGTGCTGCTCTGCCTTGGAGCCAGCTGAGTATAGACTGAAACCTCCAGTAACTGTGAGCTAAGTAAACCTGTTCTTCATTTTGGGTGTCAGGTATTTGTCCCAGCAATGAGAGAAGAGTAACTGAGACAACTGGTATACCGTTTGCTACATCATAAACGATGGCTGTGCATATTTTTGAGAACTGCCTGCCTACTCTAATGAGGCTGAAACGTAGAATATACTTTTTCACCAACCTGAATGAGAACCTTCACGACTCTGGATCTCAGGTTCGTAAACAAGTTGGGAAGCTCCCTGACAACACCCGTAATAGGAAACAAAGAACTTTTGACATTTTGGAGATGGGAAATTTGAGGCTAAGAAAAATTAATGATGTACAGCGTATAAAACCCTGTGGCTATGTCCTCAGACTCCTCTAAATGAACTTCAGGTAAGTCACCCAGCTTGAAAATGGGGCCCTTTTGTGTGACATTCATTATACTCTCCCAGATGGGATTGAAAACTTGCTCACCTCATCGGGCATTCTGCCCCTAAAAAATGTGACTTTTCCCTTCTTTCATTTGTCCTTTTCCTCGTCCATTTTTCCTTCCCATTGAACAATTTCTTTCTTTTTCACAGTATCTGTTGTACCTTTTAGACTTTCATTAATCTTTCAGGTTCTCATACTGGCAAGATCCAGTTCTCACACTGGATCTGATTTATTTCACTTACCACTATAGTCTCTAGCTGCACCTATTTCTCTATAAAAGCCTCAAATTCATCTTTTTTATAGCTGAATAATACTCCATTATGTAAAAATACCATGTCATTTTTTTTATCCATTCCTCAGTTAATAGGCATTTGGGTTGTTCCCAAGATTTAGCCATGACAAGTAGTGTTGCTGTAAGCACGCATGCACATATATCGATGTGGTGTGAAGATTTCAGTTGTTTTGGAAAAACACCTGGAAAGGAGAGACCTGCCTTGAATGGGACCTCCAAGCCTAGCTTTTTAAAGAGTCCCCACACTGATTTCCATAATGGTTGCACCAGCCTGTGCTCTCACCAACGATGGAGAAGGGATCCTTTCTCCACTAGCCTCACCAGCATTTGTTATTGGTTGACTTCATGATGACAGACATTCTTTTTGGCATAAAAAGGTATCTCAGCATTGTTTTAATTTGCATCTCTTGAATGATCAATGATGTTGAACATTATTTCATATACTTATTTGCCATTTGTATCTCTTCATTTGTGAAGTGTATATTCATCTCAGATGCCCATTTTGGATTGGATCTTTGAATTTTGGAGGCCTGATTTTTTAAAAAATGCTTTATATGCTGTAGATAGGAGTCATTTGTCTGATGGACAGTCTGAAAATATTTTGGATCACTGTACTGCCAATTTCTGCTGGTCTTTTGAAAGCAGCAGTTAATGCTTACATTTTTTTTATTCTTAATTTTTTTCTTTTCAATTTCTTACAATTTTTTGTTATTGTTTGTCTTATTTTCTCTTTAAACCAATCTTGCATGCTTGCATCTGGTAATTTCAACAATTAGCTTGAAGATGACATCATGCAATATAGCAACCATTGCTGAATTCCTGTTACTTTGATTAGTGAAATTTTGTATCATTTTTAATGCTGTTTTTTATCACTATTTTCTTATCTTTTTTTAAAAAAGTGACTATAAAATAACAGAGCGATTCATTTCAGATAGCTTGCTACTTTTTTTCTACCCTGTATTTGAATCTTACCCAAGAGAAGGTAAAACACAACCAAACAATATTTAGCCCACTCTCTGGTAACTCAGTTTTGCACTCTCAGAATGGAATACTACAATAAGATGATAGAATACAGTAACTAAAGTGATTTTTAGATTATCCAAGTGTTTTTTCCATCTTTCTTTCTTTCTTTCTTTCTTGTGAATAAAGGAGTAATACCATTATTTCTCCATTGAAAGATTAAGATACACTTATATTGTGTTTGCTGTATACAACATCAGATTTGCAAATCTTGGACAAGTAGCCATGCTATGGTAAATAGGTGTCTACAGTGAACTACTAGTTCTCCTTAAATGGGCCTGAAATGCCATAACTAACTATGGAATTATAGTGTAATACAATGGTTGATTCAATAAAAACACAATTCTTTATTTGATAAGTAAATTTCTTACTAAATGGACTTTAATAACTGCTGGATTACCCCCCCAAATTTTTTATTCTACATTCCACTTAACAGAATGTGAAATCAGCTTAATAAGAAGTGTGTAAAAGTGATAGATACATTGCACAATCATTATAATTGGCTCTGAAGGGCTAATTTCCTTCAACCTCTGCAGTTTTAGCTGTGTCAACACGGGCAAAATTGGGAGTTGAAGTAATTAAGCAAATAATTAAAGACAAAAAATATGAGCGAAAAAGAAGCTACATGGCAATCTCACTCTACGTGGATAGAAGTAAGAGCATAATAGTCCATTTCTTTGGGGTATTTTTCTGCCAAAAGGTCATAAGTAAACCATGCACATTCACTGGAACGAAGCAGTTAACGTTCCCTTCTAAATGAACCACAAATATCCACTCTGAATAGCCCTGGTCGCAACTGTCAAAAATCACTATGGATGAGACGTAAGTCATGAAATTAGTCAAGAGCCCACTCACGAGACATCCACAACATCTCCACAGGAGACTGCATGGATGGAAGTCACCCTCCTGGAAGATTTTCTTGATAAGGTAGCATCCTTTTCTCATTAACTGAAGAGTCAGACAGCCACATAATAACTTCTAAATTACTCAATTAACATTTCAGAGGAAATTGCTGAGATGGGAATGGAAACCTCCTTCACATCCACGGCAGAGACAGTGGCCACGCCCTCCCACACTCCAGTCCTGAGGGCCACAGATCCCAGCCAGAGACTGATGTCCAGAATTCCTTTCTACATGGGCCAGGTAGTAAGTGTGTGCAGGCATGCTACACAGCCAGCCCCTCGTAAGGCTCAGGAAGGTACTTCATCTTCTGTCCGCTGGCTGAATGCCCCGACTCATGCTACCTTGAAAAGCTCCGAGTAGAATCCAGATACAGAAGAAGCCTGGTCCTTGTGTTAATGTGGGAACGCAGCTGCCTGCTCATTAGGAACACAGTTCAGACTTCACCTGAATGAGAAATGATGTTCCAATACATTTGAGTAAGTTCATATCTTTGGCTTCTTTTTAAGCAGCTAGAATCAGTCCTTGACAAATCCCATCCCAGCATTCTGAACATGGTACACGTGTCTTAGAGGCTCCCCAGTTAGGTAACGGTGATGGCGGCAAACGATTATGTGGTGCGTGCTGTGTCTCACCCTGTTCCAACTCCTCTGCAGATAACAACTCAATCTTTATCACAATTGCATGATGTAGGCAGTGGCAGTTCTCAATTTTGCCCATGTTGACACAGCTAAAACTGCAGAGGTTGAAGGAAATCAACCCTTCAGAGCCAATTATAATAATCTGCACAATGTTTTATAGATTATGCATCACCTTTACATACTTTTTATTGAGCTGATTTCATATTCTGCTAAGTGGGATGCAGAATAAATTTTTTTGGAGGGGAGGGAGTCCAGATTCATACATCAAATAAAGAATTGCGTTTTTATTGACTCTACCACCGTATTACCATTTTGCCCATTTCACAGATGACAAAAGTGAGGCTCAGTGAGGTTGAAATAATACAGTAACAGAAATTGAACTGAGCCACCAGATGACGTGTTTCCAGATCAAATGCAAGATGCTTCCCAGTTCATATTTTATACAGAAAATATTAGTATTTACTTGATGCATACTCTAACTTACAGATATGTAATACTATGGTAGATTGGTAATCTGGTTTATTAAAAAGTCCACTCATTCATAATGGTCTTTATAACTGATGTCCTGCTAGAAGAAGTCAAAGGTCTTCCAGGGTCCTTTTCATGCAGCAGTGAAGATCCTACTGTGTCTTTAAGAATAAGTACTTTAAGCCAACAGTGGTAGGAAGACATTGATTTTACTACTGAGCTATTATGCTTTTATCTCTTCAGTCCTATCAAGGCCCATAAAATAAGAACTTGGCTCGCTCCAGAGATGCTGGTGGGTGAACCCTTCCCTGGCTTCTCTTACTCTCACGAGGGGCAGCAGGCCGAGCTGCAGGCACCAGGCCCTTAGGATCTCGCAGCCACTTCCCTGTGGCCTGACTCGAGCTGCACACAATGACTTCCCTCTGACCCAGGATTGGCATGGATAAAGCAGTGAGTGAGCTCAGGACTCCCAGGGGAAGGGCGAGATTAGTGGGCATCAGGAAATCCTACATATCCCCACGTTATGTATTGCATGCTCTCTTCTAAGTGAGTAGCACTCTCCCTGCTACTACTGTAGGGATACAGTGAGTGGGTGCTCATCAGGGGACCTGGTGCTGTCCCCCCAGGCAGGCAGCGTATGTCAGTGCAAGCAAACTTGGCCTTTTGGAGTAGGAGCTGAGGTGAGGGGACCTCCTAGGCTGCCACCAAAGAAGTACGCATACTCTGTCCGGCCTGCCCCTGACACCGTGTTACTAGAGGCCAACAAACTCTGGGCCTCATCCTCACAAAGTGACACCTCGCCTTCTTCTCCAGGCTTAGAGGCTCACTCCGAAATCCTTGCAACTTCACTTGACCCTTTGTTTGTCTTTTCGGCCTGTACTCTTACACTCAGTACTTTCCTATTCTTCCAGTAAGTTACTCACCAATAGCAAATAGATCTAATCATACTTTCTAAAGCTGCAACAATACCACATACCATTTTAGCAGTCTCTTAAGTTTGTGCCAGCTCTCTGGCTTTGTCTGCTAAATGTCCTTCTATCCTGACTGGTACCTACAGCTGGCTCTCTGCCAGTTGGCCATCAACTTGCTGGCAATCCTTGCAAACAATCACGCCCTGGCATGTGAAATGAGTCTCTGATGGCTTCTTCAGCTCAGCCGAAGGAAGGTCTAATACCGGTTTGCCGGGCTGCTCAGTTATTGTAAAAATTTGTTTGATCGCTGCTAGAGAACCTGGCCCAGCTCAGGTCGTAATGTAATCATCTTGAAATTGTCTGCATGTTGCTCTGTTCTTTAATGATGGCTCAGAACTAACCACATTGCTTTCCTTCCTTTCCTGACCTCCACCCTAAGATCTCAGGGGAGAACATTAAGGCAATTATGGTAAATGATTTAGCAAGGATTACATCAGTGGTCAATAGCAGGATAGGAATCTACAGCCGGAATTATCAGGTTTCCCTTCCTACACTTAAGATCTATCAGGACTTGAAAGGAAACATTTACAGAAACGTTTACAGACAACGCTGCACATCCTGGCACTTGTCCATGAGCTGCTCTCTCTCAGACACTGTGTAGACACAGAGGATGAGAGATGGGCAGTGTGGTCCTTGTCTTTGGGGACCTGCTGCATGGCATGGGGCTGAGGTAGCAGCCAGGAGATGCTGGCATTTGTGGGGGCAGTCTGCCCAACGCCAAAGGGTGGACAGGGGCCCTGAATTCTCTCCTGAGCTCCACAGAGGGTGCTCGGGAGACACTGCTTGTGCCTTCCTTGGGGTGTAAACATAATGATAAAGGCAAAAAACCCTCCAATTAATGAAAAAGGTATGCACCCAGTATCAGCCAAACACCACATTGGATTTCTATGCACAAAACAGAGAGGAAGCTACAAGGAAGAAAAAGCAGTTAGTAGAAGGAAGCATTACTTAGTGGTGGCAACATCCAAGAGGATGTCAAAGCTGGAAGGAAAACACAGAAGACACCCACTTTAAGTGAATGAAAAACCTCCAGACACCCAGCTCAACGTCTACGGTCAGATCTCACATGCTCTGCCAATCTGTCATTTGGTTTGTTTTGTTCCTTTTCTTATTTCGAAGTAACTCCACTTCTGTGTCTTCCTGCATTGCCTAACATAAGCTCGTTTTGGGCAGTGGCGAATCTTCACTGCATCCTGGGAAGCAAGGTGAACATAAGAAGGCCTCCCCATGGCATTAGGTGAACAAGTGTTCATTCACTGCCCTGGCACCTTGGAATGGAAACAAGTACGGTAGAGGCGGAAACCCTGGAAGTAGAGTAGATGCTACATTCTGACTCCTTTCCCCTTTCTCTACTGCATATTACTAGAATCTACTCCTGGGCATGGCACCTGCGTGAAATGTGCATTTATCAGCTTATGACAATGCATATTGTTTACACCCTAATGATGATTAGATTTTTTTTTTCCTTCCCCTATCTCACTTAATATTCTCCTCTGAGGTTTCAGGATAGAGGCAGGGAAGAGAAGGAAAGCAACAAGGTTAGTTCCAAGCCATCATTAAAGAACCTAGCAAATATATGCAATTTAAATACAGCTACACAGAGCTGGGCCCAGTTCTAGTTTTATTTTATTTATTTATTTATTTATTTATTTATTTATTTATTTATTTTAAATGTATTTAGTACAGGGTCTACAGGGTCTCACTATGTAGATCAGACTCATAGTGATCCTCCTGTTTTCAGCCTCCAAAGCACCGAGATTATAGGTACGTACCACACGCCCAGTCTCAATCACTGTCTCAGCGTGTCCCAGGGCAGGAGCCAGCACAGCACCCCGGCCTCTGCCCTCTGCCTAAGGAGGCGCTTTAGTTTACAGAGCTATTTAGCCAGCCCTAGTTCTGCTTATAATTAGATGGCCATCTAAGGCTCTGGATGTTCATAGGTGAGACTTTTGAATGGTGATTAAACTGTGGGTGTGGTGCAGCTGGCTTGCTGTGAGGAGGTGGGACCCAGTAGAAGAGGGCACGACCCAGAGCTTGAATCTCCTGTCCCTGCTCCCTACTTCATTCTCTCTGACTCCTATCTGCCAAGCCATGCATAAGTATTCCAGTGCCATACTCCCGTGCCATGCTACCCCGCCTCAGGGCCAGCTGACTATAGCCCGAGACATGAGCCAGGGCACACCTCCCTTCCTTCAATTTGTAGTCAGCCACTGTGTCTCAGTGACAAAGAAAGTAATCAATACTGCAGAACTGGCCTCTTATCCCCATTTTGCAGATAAAGACACAGAAGTATTGGGATCGGGTCACATGACCTGAACTCTGTGCCCCTGACACCAGAGCTCCAGCTCACTGTCTTAGTCTCTCACAAACTGAATCAGATAGAAGAGGAGATTCATTTCCTACCCTGCTGAAGCCTTGGTGCTCCAGATGCAAGGGCTGCATCTGCTGAGTTCTGCTCGCGCACCATGATGTCCCAGGACCCCGCACAGCAACAGAGAGGGTACAGGCTCACACCTGTCGTCCTTGTCTAGAGCCACTAATCCCATCACTGATGCCCCAACCTCAGGGCCTCCTCTCACCCTAATTAGCTCCCAAGGGTCCCATCTCTAAAAACCAGCAACATGGAATTTGGGGATTAAGTTTCTGATATATGAACTTCAGGGGACACATTTAAACCACAGCAACCTCCTCCTTATCACTCAATCACCTCCTTTCTACTTGGTCACTGAACAAAGATCACAACAGATCTCTTGGACCACTTTCTTTTGTTTTCAGTAATTTATTATGGACTTTAATGTCTTTGTAGGAATAAGAATTTCTCAAATATCAATCATCAACCATTTTGGCTCCTGTAGCTTCTTTTGTTTCCATTGTTGCTGCTATTTATGCTGATGCTTTATTTCATTTTAATCAGGGTATAATTGTGAGTCTGCTTTTTCTATTCTCAAAATCTACTCTCGTGTCCTGACACAGTTCACTTCACCCAGCAACAGAGAGGGTACAGGCTCTGTACCATTGTTTTAGTGACCACAAAATATTCCATTCTGGCCATTATTTGGATTCTTCTTAAGTAACCATGGATAACTATATACCCTTCTCCCCATGACTATCGTTGACATGGAGGTGTTTATAACAACTGCATTAGCTTTCTTATTGCTGGGCACAATATGAACACTGACACCTTAAAGGAAGAGAGGCTTAACTTGGCCCTTTTCAGGGGGTTCAGTTCATGGTCTGCGGGATCCAAGCCTGGACCATCTTGGCAGAAAGACCTGGTGGAGCACACCTGCCTAGTGCCCGGCAGGCGGGAAACCGAGGATTCGAACAGAGATGGGGAGGAAGGGTCAGGGCCCAGATCCACTACGCAAAGCCAAGGCCCCCTCATGTGCCCAGACACACCGAGGAGACTGCCCTCCAATTCCTGGGCTGGTCCCAAGCCAATCAAATTGCTACCACCAAGTTTAACTGTCACAGTAACTATAAGATAAAACTTACCTTTTTTATACATTGAAGTATAGTTATACGGCTTGATTAAAATCACAAAAAATGCTGAAGTTAGTAGGTTAGCTAAGACTTACATTAAAAATAACAGCTTTGGAAACAACCCTGGAGGGCCTGGGGATTTGGCTCAGAGGTGGAATGCCTGCCTTGCAAACTGAAAACCCTGAGTTCAGTTCTCAGGATCAAAAACAAAAACTAAACCTCTCCTAAAAATAATAATAATAATAATAATAATAATAATAATAATTAATAAAGCTCTTGAAACAACTCTGGGATGAAAGAAAAGTATTTTGTGAAAATATGATGTTATGGTCTGAATGTTTGCATAGCCCACAAATTCTTATGTTGAAATGGAACCCTGGAGGAGACTGTCAGGAGGCGGTATCTGAGGAAATGATTCTATCATGAAGGCGCAGGCTTTAGAAACAGGCTAGTGTCCTTATCAGAAGTGACCTCAGACAGCCATGTAGGCCTTCAGCCATGCAAGCAAGCCCCAAGCCAGCACTGTCAGTGAAATGAGCTCCTACTAAGCACCTGAGCGCCCTTATCTTGAACCACCTCACCTCTGAAAGCATGAAAAATAAATTTCTGTCTGTGAGCTACCCAGGTTATGGCTTTTCCTTACAGAAGCCAAATCTAAGCCATATGATGAAAGAGTACGTGATTCCCACTGAAGAAAAGCGAGTCACGGAGGCCCTGTTACGGGAGGCTAACCACCTAGTAACACTCCAACAAGCTCTGGGATGGAGGAAACACATTTGCATTTTAATCCTCCAGCGCTGGATTTTTCTTTTACAGTAAAAAGTGGCTAAGAGCAAGAATGAGAAGTTGCAAAGATTAAATAAATTTCTATTGATCTAGACTGTACTTTTCCCTTGGGTAACAAAGCTAGAAACATTTCAAAGCCCAATAAAACACTGCATGCAGGACTGGAAAGAAGTCAGCTTTCTATCAGGAGCCTCTTGCCTAAATTAATTATTAAGAGCCAATGAAAAACCAAAATACAACCGAATGGACAGCACGCAATACTTGACATTGATTTGCGAGGAGGGTCTAATGTTAAGCTTTGCTGGTCTGGGCCCTGATTTATACCTGCTGTCTTACTGTAAGGAAAGGAAGGGCCTTTGGCAACGTCTTTTTTAGGTCACTGCTATAAAAGTTACCGAGCAGCAGAGGCTCTGCGTCGGTAGAGTTTTTCCATTTCGGGTCTCACGGTGGGTTTCCCTCTTGAAGAGAACGATTGTTATCAAGAGTGAGGGAGCCATGCCACCCACGCACTCTGACCCGCAGCGTAGGGCCAGGGTCGCTGCCCTGCGCCGGTGCACGCCGCACTCTTCACACGGATCCCGCTGACTCCTCCCAGCGGCCTCTGACCGGATGAAAGCTCCTTTGATCAGATTTTAGAGATAAAGCAAGACAGAGAAACCAGGTATCCAAGGATAGCACCAGACCTCCCTCTGTCCCCGAGGATGTTACCATGCCTAGGAATATGGGTTTTGTGCAACCACAAGTCTCCAAGTTTCCAGTGTATGTATGATAAAATGGACAAAACTTACAATTGGGTTAGGTAAGGAATTGAGAGGAAACCAGGAAAGAGAAAGCTGCGCTAGGGCCGGGGATAGATCCATAACATCTCTTAGATTTTGGAAATGGTGGAGGAAGTCTGTGAGGCGGCATCTGATCTGTCCCCTTCGCACCGCTGGCTTGCAGCTGAGGCTAACGTCACAAAAAGCTCCTGTGTGTGACAGCAGCAAGGAGCAGCCTCTAGATTCCGCGATGAGGTTTTTCCTCTTTTCCCTGTAATCAGGGGAAAGGAGTAGGGCCAGGGGCCCCTGAGTGACACAGGGTATCAGACTCTGAGGGCCACCCAAAGGGACTCCGTTGTTCCTGCCTTTGAAGGTCACCTAAAATTAGAAACATGAGGCAAATTATTTTCTTCACCTGCTAGTAAAATGCAAACTCAAGGAATTAGAAGTGTGGTACAGACAAATGGAAAAGAGGTTGGTAATAGTCCTACCACTGTACAATTCTCCAGTCTACAGGCAAAGAATGGCATCTTGTGGCTTGAGTGCACATTTTGCACACTTCTTGTGAGGGTGTGGGTCCCTACCAAGGCTCGCTGCTGCTCATTTTTGCCTCTGTGCGGTGACTTTACATTATTTGCATATTTCTAGTAGGTTGCTGGTCTTTTTGTATTATTTTTGGAACTCATTATTTATTATGATTATTGATCTTATCTTCATGTTTTAAAAATCTCTATGTCATATACTTCAACTTTAATTATCACGTATTTTGCTCTAAGAAGTTTTACCTTGTATATGGCCAAGTCTATATATCTTTACTGTGTAACCTGTAGGACCTATAAATTGTAGAAAAATATTATTCTTCATACAGTTGAACTGCAATTTGGGGGTATGCTGTGCGATACAGCCTTTTGGGGAGCAACTAAGCAGTATTTCCATTTCAAACTAAAAATTCACCTTGTGAATGAAATATGTTATCCTTACTTCACTTGGGAATTTGGTGGCCATGGAGATAGCTCAGCAGTCTAGCACCTGCCTAGGCCAGTGGAAGGACCCAGCTTCTATCCCCAGTAGTGCGTGTTGTGCTGGTCCCACCCCCGGGTGTGCTGAGCCAGCCAACTAGACGAGGTGTGGTGGTGCATACCTTAATGCCAGGGGTGGGAAGGCTGAAAACAGGAGGATTACTGCGAGTCCGAGCTACCTAGTGAGATCCTGAACCAAATACATAAAATTATTTTTTTAAAAAAAAGAAAGAAAAGAAAACTTAGAAGGCATCTGTATCCCAAAGGCAAATTCATATTTGTTGCTGTAGTTAAGTGACTCCTGGTAGCTGCTTCTTCATGACTAGGACATCTGTTACAAGGGAGGCAGGGTAGAAAATAAGTGTGGGAATTGGTAATTTCTTGGATTATTTGTCCAGCTATATAGCCCCATGGGGAGGAGTGCTTTCTGAACTCTTGACAGCTTCAGCTGTATTTCTGATTGCCACTTCTTCGCTCCAACTCGACCTGGTTTCTCAGGTCCTATATCACAGCGCAGATTGCTATCACCTTGCGGGACCAACTTCGCAGTGACCGCTTCAGATGGCAGAGGCTCTGTGCCTTGTGACTGTACGTGTTCACCAGAATGCCTGATGCCACGGGTGCTGCCTTAGACGTCTTCTCCATTCAGCATGGTGTGTTTTCTAATCACTTATCTTAGCCTAAGCCACACATTTCATCAGTATTCAAGCTGGCTCATTTGAATTCCTCCTGCAACACTGTTTTCATGTTCTTCTATTTAGAAAAGTCTCATTTTGCATTATGTGAGTTAATTTTAGGGCCTAATGATGTGAGCTCATTGCTAACATCCATAAGACAAATTATAACAAGTACAACTCTTCAGATCTGAATGCCAAGACAAATCCTGTCATCTGGTACTTTGCCTCTACCTAAAGACATTTGTTTTTTGTTTTTTTTTTTTTCCCCATCTGTTTGGAAACTTATTTAAGCAAATTAACATTTCTCTCAATTAATCTGGCTTGTGTATCAAATGGCAAATATTTTTACTTGAAGAACTTTCATTTTGTTATTTAGTCTGCATCACACTATCTACGCCATAACAATTGTTATTTCCATCCGACAGATTAAGAACAGATTGAAAAAAGTAAAAATACTGTGCTTGGAGCCAAACAGCCCTCCAGGGACGAGTGCCTTGCGCCTGTCTAGGCCGCAGCCCTGCTGTCCTGGGCTCTCTGCTCGCCCAGGCTCCGACAGAAGCCAACTCGGTGCTGCCGCTTGTCTCTGGCTCTGGGCCTCAGGGTCTTCAGCCTCTACCTACAGCCATACTACCTCGCACGGGCTTCCCTGGCTGAACCCCAGGGCCGTGGGAAGCAACACGGAGACAGTTCTTTCCTCTTCTGCCCAAAAATCCTCCTCATGTTTTCTCTTTTTGGCCACAAACTCGGAGAATTTTCTTCCAGTCCACAAAGAGGAGGAAAGAGAAAGCAGTTCTGTCTCCCACGCAGAAGGCAGGGATCCCAAAGAACTCGGGGCGCTAGCGAGGAGACAGGCAGCGCAGGCTGGACAGGGTGCGCCTGGAGCTGGACAGCACCCGCCCCCTCCCCGTGATGTTGAAAAATCCCGTCTGGGCTCAGGCGCAAGCGCACAGAAAGAATGGAGCTTCTGCAGTCAGACAGGACTGTATTTGCATTCGAGTGACACTGCTTGTTAATATGTGACTTTGGAGGCCAATTTCAGGAGCTTATTCATTTACAAGAGGGATTGAGCAGAACCACCTCAGCACTCGGTAAGTGGTAGTCACGATTAGTACTCCTAGTGGCAGAGGCAAAGACCTGAGATACTCTTTCTATGCAAAGAAATAAAACAATCACTTTACCTCCTCCAAAAAAAAAAAAAAGAAAGAAAAAAAAAAAGAAAAGAAAAGAAAGAAATGAAATAAAAGATACCAATCATAGGGCTGCCCAAATAGCTCAGCGGATTAAAGCACCCTCAAGCAGGTGCAGGGGCAGGGGTTTCGATCCCCAGCCCTGCCTTGCTGCCCCACCCACACAGCATGCTGAGACAGTGATTGAGATTAGGTGTGGTGGTGTGCGCCTGTAATCCCAGCTCTTGGGAGCCTGTAAACAGGAGAATCACTACAAGTCTGATCTAGTAGTGAGACCCTGAACACCCTGTAGACCCTTCCCTAAAATACAGAGGAAAAAAAAAAAAAAAGACACTGAGCATAAACCATCCTCAACAGTATATGGCACATGATAAAAAAAAAACTCACTAATGTTGCCACTCTGAACAGAGATTATAATAGGCTTTGGGAAGGTCCTTCTTTCTGAAAGTAGGAGTTTTAGGCAATGGCAGGAAAAATTATCTGAAAGAATTATTAGGAATTACTAAACAATTATTATTAGAATTATTATGCACAAGATAAGGCAGGTAAGGTAGGGGAAAAAGAGAGGCAACAACGTAGGAAGCCTAATCTCCCCCGACGTTGCGTTCAGAGTCTGAAGATGCAAAGTAAGACTCCATCATTAGCACAAATCCTGGCTAATTATGTCACCTCTGCTGTGTGAGCCACGAAGCCACCGTGGGAGAAAAAATAGCAACTGCCTGGCTGTAAATCACCGTGTCAGAACTTAGCAACCCAACTGCAAGGAAAAGAGTAATACCAAAAATACGCCTTTAGGGCGCCCAAAATCATCCCAATGGCAAAACTGCACGATCAGAAATTATTTGGGAAGAGCAGTCAAAGGACAGAGCAGCACTTAAGGAACCGTGCTGTAAATGTGCCACCGAAAACCACAGAGCAATAATTTCAGGCAGTACACAGCTGATAAGCTGCACAACCCCTCAAATATAATCAAATCAAGACACTTAACAAATTCATCAGCTTCACCATGTATTGTTTTTGCAATTGTTATCCTTTCCTCCGATCACTGTATTTTGAAATATACAATAATAATTATCATATAATAAATATACAACAAGTATTGGCAGCTATGGTTTTGCCCCAGAATGCCAGATCTTATTTCATCTGCCTAATTATAATGCTGTATCCACTTCCTCAACTTGCACTGTTCTCTTGTAATCTCCTATAAGACCAACTCCTGTTGGATGGCACATGTGAGCGCGATCAGGTGGTGCTGTCTTTCCACGCGGAAAACACCGGGGGAGAGTCTGACTTTGGGAAATGATTGTAGATCGGAGCTCAGAAGTACAGGCAATGACAACACACGAAAAAGTTTCTGCACAGAAAAGAAAACAATCAAGAGTAAAGACGTGGGCCTGGGACGTAGCTCGGTAGCATGGCTCCTGCCAGCAAGCACAAGGTCCTGAGTTCAATTTCTGATTACCCCCCAAAAAGTAAAACAAAACACAACCTACAGAGTACAAGAATATATGTGTAAGTTCTCCACAAACAACTGAATAGTGGGCAAGAGATCTGAACAGGCATTTCTCAAAAGAAAACACATAGATAGGCAATAGGGGGTTGAAAGAAGTGCTGTCCTCATCATTCACCAAGGAAACGGCAAGCGAAACCAGAACAAGGTATCACCGTACTCTCCTTAGAATGGATCCTATGAAAAAGACAAAGACAAAAACAGGAAGCATCGTGTAGATGCAGGAAAAGGGGCCCTACACGCTGCTGGTGGGAACGGAGTACAGGCACTGAGAAACAGAAGTCCCCCCAAAAAATTAATACTAGAAGTACAAGCAGATATGGAACTAAGGTTATGTATCCCAAGAAAATGAAATCAGGGCCAGCCAAACAGCTCAGCAGATTAAAGCGCCTGCAAGCAGGCGCAGGGACCAGGAGTTCAATCCTCGGACCTGCCATGTTGGCCTTGCCCCAGGGGCTTGCTGAGACAGCAATTGAGACTGGACGTGGTGGTGCTGTCCTCCTGTAATCCCAGCTCTTGGGAGGTTGTAAACAGGCGGATCACTATGAGTTCGATCCAGTAGTGAGACCCTGAACACCCTGTAGACCTTTCCCTAAAAATACCAAAAAAAGAAAGAAAATGAAATCAGTATGTCAAAGATAGCTGCATTGAGTTTACTACAGTCTTATTTATTCACAACAGTGAAGAAATGAAGTCAAACTGTCTAAGAATGAGTGGACAAAGAAAAATGTGACACAGATATGCAACACAATATTATCCTGTCATACGATGATAACACTCTGAGAAGTCTCCTTTTCACACCAAATACTTCTGTGAATTTGAATCTGAGAGAATTTTTTAATATTTTCCACTGATCTTTGCCTTTGTCAGCTCCTGACAATTTATGCTGTTAGACTTTCACAATTTATGTTTGTACCTTGATGGGTCGTTAGTCACTTCTCCCTATTCTGACTGTTCTTATGGGATTGTTTTTCTAGATGAACTTCATAGTCAATCTGCCAATTTCCAAATCAGATATCTCTATTTCTCCTTAAAATATATTTAGAGATCCAGGAGAAACCTAACATTTTTAGTTTAGTTTTCCTATTCTATAATAAACTACATATTGACATGTTTCCCTTTATGTCTTTCAGAAGATTTTTAATTTCACAAAGACCTTTTATGTTATGTAATATTGTTAAAGATTCCATATATATTTTTTCATCTAGTTATTATAAATAGGATTTCTTCTTCCTTTATATTTTTATCTTTAACTTAATTATGTAACCAGCCACCTTACCGTAGTATTCAAGATTTTAATTTTGTTTTTAGTTTTATTCTTTCAGATTTCATAGACACACAATTGTTTCTTTTTTCCTTTAGCTCTTTCTTTAGTTGGAGGACATTTGCCAAAACATGAAATGTCAAACAATAAGGGCAAATGGTATTTGCTCACTATTTTAAAGGAAAAATATTTAAGGTTGTATAATTTATTTTTAAAACAAATACTAACAAAATGCCTTTGTATTTTGCTAAAAGTTGCTTCCCCTTTTCAGAATTTATTATTATGAGGTGGTTATTTGGCACCTATTAAAATGATCATAAACTTTTTGGCTTTTTCGAGTCAAGCTCAGGACCTTGCGCTTGCAAGGCAGGCACTGCACTGCGGAGCTCTATCCTTGATCCTGATCATAAAATTTTTATCATTTAAGAAAATTTGACGAGGGAAAACAAAATGAGCACTTGTGTAGGCAGGTGCAGAGACCAGGGTTCGATTCCCGGTGTGCTGTGCCGGCCCCACCCCCAAGGCACGCTGAGACAGCGACTAAGGCTGGGGATGGTGGCACACGCCTGTAATCCTAGCTCTTGGGAGGTTGAAAACAGGCAGAGCACTACAGGTCCAATCTGTGTAGTGAGACCCTGTACTAAAAATACTAAAAAAAGAAAAAAGAAAAAAAAATGAATTATAAGGGAATACGATATCAATTTTTACATAAAAATTTGTGAAAGCCTGGTTTAAATGGCTGCTTCTCTCAGAACTGTAAGCTTGAAGATTTTTGGGTTTAGGGTCGGTGAGATAGCTCAGCGGACTAAGCACCTGCTTAGGCAAGCGCAGGGACCGGGGTTGGATCCCCAGCACCACATGCCAAGCTGGCCCAATGAGCCGGCGACGGAGACTGGGCGTAGTGGTACATGCCTGTACTCCCAGAGCTGGGGGGGCTGAAAACAGGAGGATCACTACAAGTCCGAGCTGCGTAGTGAGACCCTGTACCAAATACATTAAAAAAAAAAAAATTGTGTTGGAAAACATCCTGTAGTGTTTGGACCTCAGCAACATTTCATCTAAGCATAACATATGTAGGACAAAGCTTAAAAATGCACAAATCTTACAACTCAGAAGCTCTCTAACTACTGTTTGCTTAAAGAAATAAACACATCTGTATGCGAGGAAACATCTAAGGATGCCTACTGCAGCTTATGCGTAAAACCAACAAAAGTAGAAAACCTAATATTTGCATAAAATGTAACAAAGACCTAAGCTAAAGAGAAAAAAGGACCTTCATAGATAAGAAAATATCGGAATGTTTTTGTTTAAAGAAAAACAGGTTGAAAAATGAAACATACAGCCTGACCCCCTCTAAAGAAAACACGTAGAAAGTTGAAATATGTTTAAAGCACTTATAAAAATACTAAAAAGAATGATGTAGCTACTAAAGTTTTTTAAGAGGTGTATGTCTGAAGATCTATGAGTTAAAATGGTAGCAATGTAGTTCTTTCTTACACGCACACGCACACACATACACATACACACCAGATACAATTCCATATACATACCTAAGAAACATGTAGAGAGAAATGTGATAACATACTAATAGTACTGACTGAGTGGCCACAATTTAACACACTATCTTTTCCTTTTATAACTCCTGATTATTTCAAACCTTCCAAGTCATCACCTCAAGGGTTCTACAAAGTTTATTCTCTCCGTCTTATTTTTATTTGTCACTTGAATGTAGTATTGACACTCACCCTGTCCCCTTGGCTTTGACATTTTCCTTTTATCTTTTTTGACACTTTTATCATCTTGTCTTTGTTTTCCCTTTTTCATATTTTTTAATAATGTTAAGCCCTTTCTCCTCCTTCTTGTGTGTGTGGTACTGGGGATTGAACTCAGGGACTCGCACTTGCCAGGCAGGCACTTATGATGCTAAGCTATCTCTTTGGCCCCTTTTTTGTATACTTACAAAGATTTTTATAGCAAAAAAGGAGCAAGTATTGAGGTACCCTACTTCCATCTCGTAGCTGGTTTTCTTCCTGAATCCATTCACCTGTCCTTGGCATTCCCTCTTGCTTCTCCTGTTAGTGCCTTTGCTGCTAGTTTCTGTTCTGTTCTGTTCTGTTCTGTTCTGTTCTGTTCTGTTCTGTTCTGTTCTGTTCTGTTCTGTTCTGCTGCTAGCTTCTCCTTGCTTATAGTTTTCCTTAACCATAGATTTAAAGAGCAAACTAGCAGAGACATAAATAAGAAAGAGGGAGAAGTCCAAATATTTTTCCAAATTACATACTTCAGTGTTTGAAAAAATAATTTAATATATACTAATTTATATTACTAGTTTATCTTAGTTCCTTGAAAAGCTTTGTGTTATTATGTTTCTCTTTTTTTTTTTTTTCTTTTTTTTGCGGAACTGGGGATTGAACTCAAGCCCTTGCGCTTTCCAGGCAAGCGCTTATTCTACTGAGCTATTTCCCCAGCTCACTATGTTTCTTTCTTGTAAGAATCTTTTCGGTTTTTGTCTTGTACTCAATATTTTGAAGATGATAATCTATAGTGTGCTAACTATTGCTATTCTCTTTTTTTAATAGTTTTATTGAGAAACAAATAGGAATTAGACAATTTCAAAACTGATTACTAGCACAGTTTCAGTAATTAACACATTGTTTATTGTTGTCTTAGTGGTTATTCATTGTACATGATGCAGACATGATATCCTGTCCACAAACACTATTAGAACAAATCTCTCTATCCACTGAATTAAGAGGATGTAACTGTACATCTATCCTAACTATTCTGAGTATACAGATACAAAATGGTCATTCATTTATATCCCCCTTTTCTGGTTAGTTTTGTCAGAGAAGGGCATTCCATTGTCATTTAAATATTGTAGGTGCGTGAATTCAGCAAATATTCCAATATAGTCCAATAGTCCATAATAGTAGTGGGTTTTCCATAAGACTGGCAATGTCAGAAGTTGTTGACTTGAGCCTTTTACAGCTCAGCATATTAATATGGCTTTACTTTTTATACTTCGTTTTTATACTTTTCTGCTGTCTCTTACTATTTTCTTATGAAATTTGGTTTTATTTTTTCATTAAAAAAACCCACACATTTGCTCCTTCACTCTCCTCCTGACACCTTCTGCCTAGAGGCAAGTCCAGCTAGCCTGAGCGCAGCCTCTGTGAGCTTCTACTATGGGGGGAGAGGAACTGGAGATCGAACTCAGGACCTTGTGCTTACCAGGTGGGCGCTTATGCTGCTGAGCTATATCCTTGGGCAGTGTGTGCTTCTGAAAACTGATGGCTTCACAGCAAGGTACACAGGATCCAAGCCACTCTGTGACAGGATGTCAGCCTCATTACCCAGTTCAGGCTAAAGCCAGAAGAGAACTTTGTTCAGAAAGACCAAGGAACTTGGTCTGAGATAGCTCAGGGGACTAAGCGCTTGCTTAGGCAAGCGGAGGGGCCAGGTTCGATCTCTGGCACTGCATGCCATGCTGGCCGTGCCCCCGATGGAGTCTGGGCATGGTGCCACATGCCAGTAACCCCAGCACCAAGGAGGCAAAAAGCAGGAGGGTCATTACAAGTCAGAGTGGCAAAGTGAGATCCTGCACACACTCAAAAAAGAAAGACCAAGCAGACAGTGGACCCACGCTCTCCTAGTAAACAGAAACTAAACACCTGCCTTCAGTGAGAAGACGAGCAT
Organism: Octodon degus; assembly: GCF_000260255.1. NCBI lineage: Eukaryota > Metazoa > Chordata > Mammalia > Rodentia > Octodontidae > Octodon > Octodon degus. Next base: position 28,133,701 of record NW_004524583.1, read on the forward strand.
TTGGGCATGCTGATGTCCCCCACCGGTCTAACTCCTGCAGCCTGAGCGAGCCCCTCTCTCCAGGCCCCGGTGCTCTGTCCATAATTAGTGCTGAAGATAGTTCCTCTGCCTAGTTACTCCCTCGCTGTTCCTTTTCTGCTTTCTTTCCACGGAGTCAGTTTTCCAAAGGCGGACCCAGCTGCAGTTTCTGGAAAGACTTTGCGGGTAGAGAGAGCTGTCCAGGGCCCTGCTCAGGGCAGCCTGCACCTCCAGCAGATCACTTTGGTCTAAACTGAGGGATACTGGGAGACTTGTTAGGATTTTGGCCACTCATACACACACCCCGCTGTCTCAGAGGGGCAAGATGAGGAGATAGAAGTTCCTGGTTGTAACGCACAAGGTCAATTTATTTTTTGCTGAATTTTTAAGTTATTCCGCTTTCAATATGCCATTGCTTTTGGGACAGGGAGCTCTGTGATCTGACTTTATCATCTTACTCTAGAAGTGTACTTAAGGCAATATATGTCAAGGACTGTCCTTCCCAAAGTAAGTCTGCTTTTTCTTCCATAACAAAAACATTTAAAAATACCAGTCCGACTTGCAAGAACAGACTCACACTCAAAAACACAAAGGTTCTGAGGTAATAAATACATACATGGACTGTGTACTGCTTGTGTAAGAAAATGGAAAACTAGGCATGTTTCTAAACATTCAACTAGGTAAGACAGTTGCCTGTAAAAATGGCAAAATGATAATTAAATTAATATCACAGAAATTCTAACCAGAACAAACAATAACAGTATTCTCTATGGCTAAATTAAGAAAAGTGGTCAAAAGCCCACATTTCATGCCTTGTTTTACCTGTTATTTTAATTTCTCATTAGAAACATCAAGGTATTTTTAACAATCACACTTATAATAACTGTTATAACCTCAAATCCTTCAAGAACAGGTTTTAAAAACAGAATGATTCAAAACCTACCAGCAGGGGCAGGGGAGATGGCTCAGTGGAACAAGCGCTTCCCTGGCAAGCGCAAGGGCCTGAGTTCAATCCCCAGTTCCGCCAAAAAAAGAAAGAAAGGGGCTGGCGAGATGGCTCAGTGGTCTAACGCACCTACTTAGAACAAGCTTAGCAAAGCTACAGGGACCGCAGTTCAATCCCCCAGCACCACATGCCAGCCAGCCCCGCCCCCTGGTGGGCTGAGCTGGACACACACACACACACACACACACACACACACACACACACACAAATAAATAAAATTAAAGAAAAAAAAAAAACCAAAGACAAAACAAAACCTACCAACAAGTAGGAAGAAATGTCTTACAAGTCTTCACAGATACCTCAGGAGTTCTAGCGAGTATTTTTCTGTCACTGGAGGAAACTGTTAAAGGGGTGTTTCTTCTGTAGTCCCAGAATGTACACAAAAACTTCCTTTTCATTCTGTGTCATGCTGAGCTCAAATGATCTGTTACTTCATGTCCCACCAGCAAGAGAGTAAAACAAACACAAGGTCCCTGAAGTCATGGGACAAATTTAGCCTGATTTTTAAAAGTTCTAAAAATACTGTTTCAAGCAATTGACCCTCATGGGGCTCAAAACCAAACCATAACCACTGTAAGAACAAATTAGTAACACTAGCAAAATCTGAAGAGCACATGTCACAGTAATTCTGTTGATTAAAGAAAGGGTTCAGCATTTAACAGAGTTGCCTTTACAAAGTAACACGGACTGTACACTGTAAGTGGAGTACCTAACATTTTACTTTGTTTTGGACAAAATTAAGATTTTTTTTCTCTATAGAAATTGGTTAACCAGTGTTACTTATCTTGTTCCACGCTGGGTGCTGGCAGAGAAGTCGGGATATGTGAAGTATGGCTGTAACGGTTCCTCTCAGCTATCCTTAGAATCAAATGTGGGGCTCCACTTAAAATGCAGTGAGTTTTTTGGAGGTCTGGGGAGATAGTGCGGCAGCATAATCACCTGCTTGGCAAGGGCAAGTGCCTGAGTTCGATCCCTGGTACCTCACACCATTCCAGCCCCAGAACCAGGCATGGTGACACAGGCCTGTAATCCCAGCACTGGGGAGGCTGAGACAGGAGGATTACCACCAGTCCAAACTGTGTAGTGAAACCCTGTATCAAAAATAAATAAATAGGGCCAGCTGGATAGTAAGCAGACTAAAGCACCTGCTTAGGCAGACGCAGGGACCAGGTTTGATCCTGGGGTACCCTGCCGGCCCCACCCCCATGGGGGGGGAGTGTGCTGAGACAGCTATTGAGATTGGGCATAGTGGCGCGTGCCTGTAATCCCAGCACTGAAACAGGAGCTCACTAGGTGTCCAATCTACATAGTGAGACCCTGTAGACCGTGTACTAAATAAATATGCAATAAGTTTTTGTTAATCATTGAAGCACGAGATTCCATCCCAAAGCAAAAATCAAATCAATTATAATAACAATGAAGAACTACCCCATTCATAATTATAGAAATCTAGTAAAAGACTAATTACTGTATGTAAGTGTGTGGGTGTGGGAGAAATTGTGTTTTTAATCATCTCTATTTTAGCCCCTGTGCCCAGGGCCTTTTATTAGAGTATTTATAAAAATTCTATTACTATCTCAGGAGTACACATACAGAGAGAGAGAGAGAGAGAGAGAAAGAGAGAGAGAGAGAGAGAGAGAGAGAGAGAGAGAGAGAGAGCAAAAAGCTACTCAGACACACATCCTACTTTAGACCTGCGTTCCTATCCAGTCACTCATATAGGCCCATATTCTCAGCTCAGCTTCCCCAAGACCCCATCATGAAGTCCAAAGCAGCCCTCTGCACACTACCACTGGCCCGACTTGGTGCCCCACACGACCGCACCCCACTTACCCCACATCCTCCCTCAGGTCTGCCTGTTAGTAGCCGACATTGTCCAGGTGCTTCTCAGCACGGGGAATCTCGAGTCAGACTGACCCCTCCTGGGATACTGACCAGCTGAAGGCAATCACCAGGAAGCTGTCGTGTCCTTTACCACAATTATTGATACTGCAAATACCCTGGTACACAGTGTTATCTTGACCTTATGACTAATTTAAGTACAATGTGACATGACCTAAAATTGTTCCCATCAAAATGAAACTCCATTTCTTTGCTTAGTGCTCATGGAAGAAGCTTTCTGTCCCTCTAGATGTTAACAGAAGTGTGTGCTGCCTCAAGAGCTGCTTGCAGTATCTTGCTAATTTAAGAGGAGTGCAAATGAAAAGAATTATGGGCAAGAAGTCACACAGACCTGAAGGTATTGAAAATCATTGGATCAAATCACCCCTGAAGGCTGCTGTCTTACTTTCCTCATTGCCAGGCGAAAATATCCGACAGCCACGACTTAAGCCATGTATTTTGCTTTGGTGTAGTGACAGGACTCAGAAGTTTACTATATACCAAGGGAGCAAGGACCAAAGAAGACAGCCTAAGGAAACTGGTTCCTTGTTACCCCAGCAAGCTGGAGACAAGGTAGGAGCAGATTCCTGGAGGCAGCGCCCTGTCTGTTCTTTGTTCCTTTACCTGGGAAGTTACCAACCAGTGATACGTAAACCAGTTGGTGAATTCCGGAAGGCAATATAGGTGGCAGTTTGTTTGCACCAAATTACTTATGCACGTTCCTTAGCTGTTTGTGGCCCTCAATAAATGTGAGAAGTTTCCCTGGCCCAGAGCTCACTTCGAGAGAGAAATCTAAGTGAGACCTCTAGCTATATTCATCGGGTCTCCTCGTCATTTCTTTTGGCACCGACTCATAACACACTACATTGTGCTTTAGTCCACAGGGTCAGCTGGCTCCAAGAGAGAAGACAGCAAGGCAGAGGCACATAGCACGGGAGAGAGCTGCTCCTAGCACCACAGACAGGAAAGAGAGAGAAAGGAGGAAACAGAAAAGGAGAGAAACCCTTCTGGGCCCTGCTCCATGACCTGCCAGTTCTGATCACATCCTCATCCTCAGAGCAAGTCATCTCTAAGCCTCATCATCGAAAGTCCCTGCTCCCATGACATGCACACTTGTTCAATAGGCACTGCTGTATACCAACGTGGCTCTGCTCATAGCATTTTGCTTATTATTTAAAGTCTTTAATAATATCAGTCCTAACAAGAAAATACCTTCTTAGCAAGAGGTATAGGACTACACTTGTAGTCTGGCTTTACCCTATTATACCAGTACTTGTAATGGCAAAGATTTTTTTTTAATTTAATTTTTTCAATAGATTGCAAATTGAAAATAAATTTACAAGCATAAATGAATTTAACAATAAAAATTGTCCAAAATAAAAATGAAGAAAGAATTTACAGGTCATAATAGTTCACTGTGTCAAAACCAAGAAACTTATATTCATATA
>NW_004524583.1:28140668-28143099 GCF_000260255.1 Octodon degus
CTCTGGGTCTAATGAGGATCCAGTGGGCCCCAGGTGGTCTCATTCACACACCAGGCCTGGGCTCTGGGTCTATTCAGAACCCAGCAGCCCCAGGCAGTCTCACTCTGGCACAAATGTGTTATGTGTCTCACACATCTATGCTTTAGACTCCTACTTCAGCCTTGAATTGTCTCTTCCTAGTGTCCTACTACTCTTCAAATTTCCACTCAGGTGTCACCTCTATTTGAACACAGTTTTCCCCAAACTCTGTAAACAGTATTATTTTTAATTCTCTCCAAAACCATTCTCTGGCTGCATTACCATATGATTTCTATGCATTCATTTACTGGGCTCTTTTTTCACCCATTAGCTTTTGATATCCTTGGGGGCGTGATTTCATACCCGCAGTGCCTAGACTTGTGCCTTGCACAAAGCAGAAACTAATACAATTAAAAGATCGAGTATGCTAAAGTTGTATGATATGCTTTATTGGCAACATTATCGGCTTGGGAGCCACCGAGGGGGCTATCCGGGCCTTTCTGGGTGCGGCATGGAGGCTTGACCTTGGATAACATGTATGATCTCTGGTCCCTTAATTCTCTACAAGTGTGAGTAAAAGAAACCTGTCCTCCTTTAGGGTGTGAACGTCTGGTGTTGTGTTCCAACAGCAGGAAAGCTGACTGTATGAGTTGTCCATGGACTCAATGTAGATTATTATAATTCATGAACAGCTTCTTCATACCTGGAATCACTTGAATTCTCTGAACCCTTTCTCCACCCAACCCCCCTTGTTGTTTTAATTTTTTTATTATTTTTTTTTTTTTTGTATTTAGGACAGAGTGCACAGGTTGTTCAGGGTCTCACTACTAGATCAGACTCGTAGTGATCTGCCTGTTTATAGCCTCCCAAGAGCTGGGATTACAGGCGTGCACCACCATGCCCAGGCTCAACTACTGTCTCAGCATGGGGCGGGGCTGGCACAGCATACGGCAATGGAACCCCTGACCCCTGCGCCTGCCTAAGCAGGTATTGTTTGAATTAATACAAGCTTTTGACTTCCACAAAACATTCACTTGCGGTATTTATTATTTATTGTCTCTGAACCATCTTAAACAACCTATTCTATACAATAAGCTACTAGTAAACACAAAATAAATCTTCATTACAACCACTCTCCGTGACCCAAGTAATTTCTATCAGTGCAGAGAGCACACAGTGAGTGCAATGGAGAAAAAAGTTGCCATGTCTATTAACAAGCCTCTTGGGGTCCCTCACCCCAGTGGGCGGATTGTGCTGGCAAGGCAGCCTCCCAGGCCATTTAAAACCCAGCACTGAAAGATCCCAAGTGGAAAACCAGTGGATTCTAATTCAGAAAAGGCAGTGCGACATCCGGCAGGTTTCTGTCCCGTGGAGCTGGAAGGCAATGTTCAAAACATTCAAAAGTCTATTGTGCAACCAGTAACCAGAGCCTCCTCTTTAGTACGAGGAATACTCCAGGGAAGCCTCAGCACAGTGAATACCCACATGGTGCCTGTTTATTTTGGTGATTCACCAAAATGCCTGTAAACGCTACCAAGTGTTTGCTCTGACTTGTGCCCTGATTCTGAGTCTGAACGTTCATTAGTAGTCATTTCTTCAGAAATTCCAAAAGGTATTACATTGCCAGCTCCTTAAGGCATTAAGTTTAATCTGTTCTCCTAGAGCAGGACAGACACGAAATCATACTAGAGGTAAAATTCTGCCAGTTTCATTGTTTTGCCTGGTGCCACTCTTGTTGACGCCACTGAAGTGTAAGCACTACTTGCCAATGATGAGGAACAGAAACGCAGAGGCGTGCGTCTGAGTTCAGCAGTAGCTCTCCACGCAGCAGGTGCATAAAGTCGGGGAACTAGCTTTCTGGGCTTATATTAGCTTTCTGAACTTCAATTATCTATAATGGAATAAGAACACACCTGAGGTTATGAAGATTATATGAAGTAAAAGAACATCTAACCTATGTGGTTCACGGTAAATGGAAAATCAGCTTTGTTGCTGATATTGCTAACATTACTACCAAAAACAGTAATGGCTCAGCCTTGAGAGCGGTAGTAATTCATCCTGGCCTCAAAACCCATAGTGAAGACACTAGGCAGAAAAAATAGGAAATTATGCTCCTCATATAAAGAAAAAATGTTATCTATTATTATCCATAATAAAACAGAGCAATATAGCATAATCAGGCAAAAATGGGGTTACCTCCAGTTACCAAGATCAGAGGCCAAGGATCATGACTCTGTTTCGTTTATTAAAATGGGTATTTTTAATAAATTTACATCTGCTTAAACTGCAGAAAAAATCCACTAAGCAACTTAAGTGAAATTATAAGAACAAAAGATGGGGGGCCAGGGAGATGGCTCAGTGGAATAAGCGCTTCCCTGGCAAGTGCAAGGGCCTGAGTTCAATCCCTGGTTCC
>NW_004524583.1:28144302-28164925 GCF_000260255.1 Octodon degus
GGCTGTAAACTGGCAGATCACTACAAGTCCAATCTAGTAGTGAGACCCTAAAAACCCTGTAGACACCCTTCCCTAAAAAATACAAAAAAAAAAAAGGTTTAAAAAATTCCAACAAGTTCATCACCTTCCTAGACCCAACAGAGGAAAAGAATCAGTAAACTGGAAGACAAATGATTAGAAATTACCCAAGTACGGCACCACATGCCATGGTGAACCGGCCACAGAGACCAGGTGTGGAGGTGCACACCTGTAATCCTAGCACTGGGGAGGTTGAAAACAGGAGGATCACTACAAGTCCTAGCTGTGTATGAGACCCTGTAACAAATACATAAAAAGAAAAAGAAACAAGACTTTATTCAAGTGGACAGACACAAAGTGCAAAAAAAAAAAAAAAAAAGGCAGAGATTGGGGGAACAGGGCATCCAAGATTGATCCAACATCAACAAGTTAAAAAATGTAATTAGAATCTCAGAAATGAAATAGGAATTTATCAGGCATTGCCATGTAACTCAAATCTGTCATGGATCTGAATCTAAACTACAAAATATCTGTTTACATTTGTTTCAGTCATTGCTAGAAAAAAGATCTTAAGCCAAATTTTGGTTATTAGGATACATGATTCATGCTTAATGGGTTTTTTATTGTTGTTATTGTTATTTGTGTTTTTAGGGAAGGGTCTACAGGGCACTCAGGGTCTCACTACTAGATCAAACTCACAGTGATCTGCCAGTTTACAGCCTCCCAAGTGCTGGGATTATAGGTGCAGGCCACCACGTCCAGTCTCAACTGGAGGGCCGGCATAGCAGGCCCAGGGACCGTTGGATCCTGCGGCCTGCGCCCTCTTGCAGGCGCTTTAATCCACTGAGCTTTTTGGCCAGCCCTATACATTTAATGCTTATAAATAATTTATTATAAAGCAGCACTTGGAATTTAGTATTTAATCTAAGATTTATAGTTATGATTTTCTTCAGTTCCATTTCCAACATCCAGGCAGGCAGCAAAAACTCAAGAATTTTACTACTGGGAAGTCTCCCAGATTTTGCCCTCTTGATATTTGACCATAAAGCAAACCAAAACTCTTGCTTGCTAAAATTACAACTACTTTGTATTAATAAGCTTTTTTTTTTTTTTTTCTTTAACCAGAATGATAGCACAATCTTACTAAGCCAGAGCCAGGTCAGGTACCATTCATTTGCCTGACTAAAAGTAACAATGAAATGTAAATAGCTCTTTATAAAAGACAGCATTTACAAAGAGGAGAAACAGCGTAGGGTATTTACAGGTGACATTTAATTATCTCAGCTTTCACCGCTTCAAAAGACAGCCCACACCATACCATCCCATTGGTAAAAGTAATAAAGAAAACACGTCATTTGCTCTCAGATAAAAACACGGGCCACACAGAAAATAGCTCTCTATCTAAGTGAAATCGCGAGGACAGGATGTCCCCGCTCCGCTGAGCACAGCTGGACAGGACCCCTGTACGCAGAGGCCCGGACCTGGGGCTGCGGCTGGCTCAGGGGCTGCCCTGTTGGTGCAGCAGGGCGGATGGTTCTGTCGGAAACCCCGGGCTGCACGTGCCCTGCTCCCGCTCTCAGGGAGTTCGCCAGCGAGGGCCTTCGCGGCTAGGAATTCAGTCCAGATGTGCAAAGTCCAGCTCCGCAGGCCTTTCCGCTTCTGGAAGGAAGCTAGGGTCTGAGGGAATGGACGGCCTACTTCCTCAAAGGCCAGGTCTCCACAGTCAAAGCTAACAATTAGGGCAACTATCCAGACAATTCAGGGCACCCACATCTACTCTGGCCTGAATACCGAAGTTAAAAAGCAGGCTTCTTTGCAGGAGGATGTGGTCTCCCACACAATTCAGGGGACCAAACAAGTTCTCTAGAAGGGAAATCAGCATCATTTACTGCCTCAGACAAGCCAAGAGGCAAAAGCATTAATTAACTTCTGGCACTTTCTGCCTGGATACTTCACACGCTGCCTCCCACCCTGAACAGCTCTTTTCTTTCCTGAGCTCCGCTGCCTGTGACCCGAGGGAAACACAGGAGAGCTCAGCCGACGAGGTGGAAAGCCAGCGGGTGGTTTACACCCTTGGTGATTCAGAAATACGAAGCCCGTGAATCTCAAGCTGTGGACGTTCTCCAGTTTACATTTAGGAATGTCTATATATTTACTTGCTTTATTTAAACATTTATATTTTTAGGATATGTTGGAAATTTTTTTAAACAATTGTTAAGTCAGCATACATAGTTCCCACAAGTCCCACACGCAGTTCCTCTAGCTAACCTCTTACCTTGATGTGGTACATGTGTTACAAGGAATAACTCAGTGCTGGTGATTATGAACCGAAGTCCGTCGTTCATTCATATTTCTTTAGGTTTCGTCTAACGTGCTTTCGGGGATTCACCAGGATACTACACTGCATATAGTTTACTCCTGAGGCTCGTCTTGGTGCCCCTTCTTTTTTACAAGCCTGGAACATTGCATAGCCATATCTTTCAGCCAGTTTATCTTCTGTTTTCCTCACTATGAGACTGGAGCTGCAGATGTAGAGGTAGGAACCCCGTAGCACGACATCCTTTCCGTCCCGGCAGTGGGGCATCCGGACAGCGACAAGCACAGCTGATCGCGGTGAGGCAGTCCACACCCGCTGCTGCAGGCGGTCCCGCGACTTTCTCCACGGCAAGCTTCCTGACCGAAACCCTGCACGCCGCACCGATGGGGAAGCTAGGATCATATTCATCTCTACCAAGCTATGTAAAATATTTTTTAAGATGCTAACCTTGTAACTTAATTTAAAAAAAATTATAGAACACTCACCTATCGACTGACTCTGAAGAATTCACCAAAGTCATGAAAGATTATTCACATCGCAGAGCTCAATGTAAGTTGATAAATGTTAAGCTTGAGTGGAGATCATTGAAATTATTATGGGAGAAAAGGAGCAATTAAGAACAAAAAGCCAAGTGTGAGGCCCAAATTCAATTCCCAGTATCAAAAAAAGGAAAAGAACAAATAGCCAGCCCCAAGCAGAATTGATGACAGGTGACTGTTCTCCCAGAAATTCAGCAGGAGTGAACGGCAGCCTGTTGGCAGATTTCCAAATGCTGAGGATGTGTTAGATGTTCAGTGGCCCGAGTTGTGAGGAGGAGTGAATTTGACAAGTAAGGGTGTGTTGCCATAAGCTAGTGTGTTTAGTTTAGTGCTTAACACTGAAATTGAAGACCTTGTGGCATTTAGTGACAGTGAGGATTTTGCTCAGTGACTTTCTCAGGGCCATCCCTACCCCCATGTAGGTCCCCGGTCAGAAGTGATGCTTTCACAAAGGGGGGCCCCCGGAATTATTTGCGTGGGATGATCTTCAAACGGATTCTGTGCTGAGTTTCCTGTACTTCTTCCCGCTACATGGAATGTTCTTTAGCAAAATATTAGAGCGCTGTTATGGTTTGTGTCTAGGTGTTCTTCAAAGCCTCATGCAGTCATGGGTGGCTCCTAGAGTTTGTGATGGATTATTGTGGGTGTGGGTGTTGTCCCTGCCCTGGGGCAGGTAATTTGCATTACAATGTAAGGAGGGGAGAGAGGCAAGCTAGCTGCCTGGGCTACTGCCACGCCCTTGGCTCTCGGCTCTTTGCCACCACCATGAAAAGTTACTCGCTGCTAGTAACACTATGCCTTGGAGCCAGCTGAATATGGACTGAAACCTCCACTAACTCTGAGCTAAATAAACCTTTCCTTCCTTCATTTTGAGTGTTGGGTATTTGTCCCAGCAACAAGAGAAGAGTAACTGAGACAAGCACCCTAGTACCTTCTGTCCTGCAGGACTCCACTCAAAGGTCCCTTTCTGAACCAACCCATGCAAAGCAGCAGCCCCAGGGTTCAGTTTCTCTCTCCTCATTTGGGTTGCTTTGCCTCAAGATACTTATCACTCTCTGATGGTGCCTCTTTGTACCCCCAGCTTTAGTGGAGCGCAAACTCCACAGTGGCAGGGAGTTTCCGTCTTTGCTCCTGTACCTCTGAATTCCGAATGGTTCTGGCACAGAACCTGGCACCCAGGTCTCCAGGGTGGTGAGCCTACCAGACCTCCTGAGAGGGAACCCTGCTGTATCCAGCCCAGTTTCTGCCTCAGAACTTCCCAAGTAAGCTGGGTCATAGCAGCCCCTACCTTCCCATGAAGCCCTAGTTGACATCAAAGAGCAGAACATTAGGTGCATAGAAGAGTTTAAAACTCCCACCACAGATGCGGATGTTGTATAAATTAAGAGATCTTTTCCTACAAGGTATACATAGGATCATAAACCTGGTTTGCTCTCCAGAAGCTAGATCTAAAAATCTTGTCAAAAACTTTCTTTCATGAAAACCTTTATTCTTTATCAGTTACATTTCTTAGACAAGAAATAACTCCTGAATTTTGCAACTAAAAGAGGCATTATGAATTGTAGTTCTTGGACAGTTTTCTAAATTACTTCAAAAGACTCAAAAAGTAAAGAGCACAAAACAATCATATGGAATTTTATCATTTTATTTATTGAATTCAGTCATCCTGGACTGACTTTCATAAATTGAGATCAAAGGATGTCTGATACAGATGACATGAATTATAAACTTAAGTAACTATGTATCTTTGGCTTACTAATGTTATGAAACACAGACCATAAAATTAGTTTTTCTTTTCTCATTATTATACTTATTAGTGATGATACCATTTTTCTAAAACCTGGCAGAAAAAAAAATACCAAACACAAATGCAACACATTTTCAATTTTACCTTGTAATGCTAAATTTTAAACAACTGATGAACACAAAAGTTTCATTTATTGAATAAAAAAAGGAAAAAGTAGAAGTGCAAAAGAGAAAAAGAGAAGTAGAAAAGAATAAGAGGAAAAAGAACATCCTCACACAGAGTAGGTCACTGGAAAAGTGGACAGTGACACTGGGGACAGCTGTGACCATCTTCAATATCCTCCTTCTGACGTCAGCTCTGGCCTTAGGAAGCTTGTCTGTGGCATGATTGGATGACTTTCAGGGATAGGCAGGGGGGCCCCCCCCCCGCCCAACCGCTCTGCCGAGCCCTCATCTACATCAGGTGTGCTTCACAATTCAGAAGGCTGCTCATTTGGCCTCTCCAAGCATGGTACACGTCCCCCTGCCCAGATGTACTGTGGCTGGTGGCCAGTGAGTTGAATCCTAATTCATTCTACCTACAGTGGCCAAAGGAAAGTTGGTCAGTTGACCATCAGGAGAAAGTTAATGGCACTTGTGCCACCTTAGATCTAGCCCTTGAGGGCGGCCTAGAACTGCCAAGAGACTTCAGTAAAATGAAGGCAGAGTTGGCCTGTGCAATGTGAAAATCCACAAGAGATGTAGAGAAGCTACAGAAAAGAGATCTTTTAGGGTGGGGCAATTTAGAGAGAAACCATAATACCTTATAAAACTTTGAAATATATACCATACTTGTAGGAAGTTAGCAGTCTTTTGCCCCAGCATGATTCAAGTGAAATTCTTCCCCTCTCCATCGCCACCTCCACCCTGGAAGGTCATAAGCTGCCACTAGGACCTGGCAGAGTACACAGAGCAGCCATGCCGGCCCTTTTTTTCCACCACAGTCTCCTGTATGAGTTGTGGTAGGGGATAACTTTAATTTCAAATAACCTGAGATGAGTTTACAAGGTACCGGCATTTTAACTACAAAATGCAACTATGTTTCTACTTGAGCTAGCAGAGGACGTTTCATCTTTCAAGTGACCAGACAAGTTGTGGAACTCACTCCAGTAGTCACCCAATGGGAAGGAAGAACAGTCCCACAAGGCAGATCTGAAACGGTTTGGGTGTGAGAATAAAGCCATTGTTGTTTGAGCACTATATGCTGAAGCGCCTACCAATTGGTTCTAACCTGTAATAAGCATGTGTTTTCAACTCTAGAGCTATGTTAGAATTTCCCAGTATTTTACACTAGAGATTCAGGTTCACCAAATATTTTCTGAAGCTAACATCACTGTACCAAAGCAAAAGGCACAAATCAATGAAAGGTACAGTTTCATTATAGCTTGATACTGCAGTCTATATGGATTTGATCAAGATATTTGCAGACTGTACCCTAGTAACTCTTACAAACTGGGCAACTAGTTTCACAATAGTGCAGCAGAGAAGCCACAGGTTGACAAGAGTGGTATTGCAAACATAAGCAAGTGACAAGTAAACGGCTAACACGTCTAATCTGATCTCATGAGCCACTTACAAGCTAGAATCAATGACGACTTAATCAGACCTGACCACAGCAATTCATTTTGTTGTTGTGTTAATTGAAATGTGAATCTGTATCCACCAGTGAAAAAAAAAAAAAGAACCACCACTGTAAGTATACACTGAATCTTGAAATAGGAGCTACTATTCTGTGCATCTTGAAGCTAATTACTAAGAATGTAGAAGCATCACTCTCAATTAGTTTGTGGGAAAGTTATCAGGAAGATCAAAGTTTTATGGCCACATTTAATTTTGAAAAACTCTGAATTATTGATGGGTGGGATTGAAAAGTGACTGCCTAGAGATGACAAGTTCAGCCAATGATCCACTTATTAAAAAAAATTTTATGAGATTTTTTTCCAGCTTTTACAGATAAGAAAGCATAGAGCTAAATTAACCTTGGAGACAAACCTTCCCATCCTACATCACAAAGGGATTTCAAACACTAATACTAAATCACGTTCACATTGTTCTATTTTGCTGAGGCTTAGGAGTGAAAATGAGGGCTGGTCAAATAGCTCAGTGGATTAAAGTGCCTGCAAGTGTTTTAATCCCCGGGCCTGCTGCTGCCCTGCCCCTGGGCAGGGCACGCTGGGACAGAGATTGAGATTGGGCATGGTGGTGCATCTATAATCTCAGCTCTTGGGAGGCTGTAAACAGGAGAATCACTATGAATCGGATCTAGTAGTGAGACCCTGAACACCCTGTAGACCCTTCCCTAAAATACAAAAAAAAAAAAAAAAAGAATAAAACTGATTTTTCTTCATTAGTAAATACAATAAAATACAAGATTATTTTAAACCTTTTTATATTTAATGTGTCTATTTTCTCTGCACCGAATACAAATTAGACATCCTTGTGACAATTAAAAACACAAGTATATATAAATACAATGTGCTCAAATTATTTTTGCTAAACACTGTGATCAAAAATGATTTGGAGAACACTGTTAGAGCTAAGGGGCAAATGAAAGAGCTTAACTGTTCATTTAAACTGTGTTGGTGGGGGGGCTGGGGAGATGGTTCAGTGGAATAAGCGCTTCCCTGGCAAGCGCAAGGACCTGAGTTCAATCCCCAGTTCCACCAAAAAAAATTCAAAACAAAACAAAATAAAAACTGTGTTGCCAGAAATACTTTAGAAGATTTCATCTTCTAGACGTGGGCAGCGCTGGCCCTTGTCTCCGTATAGCCGCACTTACCCGCTGGGCTCACCTCATCTGCACAAGCTGGCTGTGGCACCTTTGGAAATCAGGTCCACGCTCCAGGAAAGAAAGGCAGGCATTCACTAGCTGAAGGCTGTACAGATGTGGCTGGAAAGTAACTAAGGCTGTGGCTCAGTGCGCACTGAAGCAGAGAAGAGCGGCAGAGGCAGCAACAGCTGCTGCTGTGGGGTGAACAGGCTGCCCGCCCACTAGCAGCTTGCATGAGGCACAGGGGCTGCAGGATGCCATGCAGCGGCCTCATGGAGCAGCCAGAGCCTGCCCTACAAGGGGAAGACAGGGCTCAGAAGGGACCGTGGCCGGCCGCAGACTCTCTGGAAAAGAAGACTACATAAAGGAAAAGGCAAACAGACCCCCAGCGGCCCACTCGCATTTCCAAGCCCTCATTTCTGGACACAACAGTGTCTTGGGTCATCAGGGTTTTAACGGATCAGATGGGTGCTAACTTCCAAGTGCTGCTGGGAAAACCCTGCTCGGCAATGCTGGAGTTAGCCCATGAGAGGTCCCACTCTCTCACTGATGGGAAGCGGCCCAGGACTGCAGGCCACTGTGGGCAACGCAAAGAGGGAAACGGCGGAGAAGGCTTGCAGCTTTGAAAGACAGCCAAGTTCCGTCTGGGGTAATCTTATCCGATAAGGAAAAGCTACTGTGTTTTATATTCTGCCTGACACTGTCACATATAGTATTTTAGGGACTTTCCCTCTGCCATAGTTAGAACCAGCTACTTCGATGAAACAGCAGAAATAGTAAGACTTATGGCTAAGATTAAATATTGCTCACACAGTGCTGTTCAAGCTATTTTATGTTGCTCAAGATTCAGCCTTGTGCATTATTCATGTGCTCCAAACCAGGTCTGTAATAAATCACGGCTGAGATGCAATTGCTAGGGAAGGGATAGGTCATATTTACTCTAAAAAAAAAAAAAAAAAAGTTTCTTTTCAGGTTTTTCCTTGAGGTCACTGCCCCAGGCACAGATGGCCCTTCAAATAATGTTTATTCTGCACCATGTATTGTATAAAATGTCCATTCTATAATTTGAGGCAGAAATAGAATTTTCACTCTTAGATTTTACACTCTGAAGGTGACAGCTCTAGAAGAACCGAAATAGAGTGCCCAGGCTCCAAAATTTAGGGCACCGTCTCCTTCCAGCCCACGGAGCCATCCCTCTGTCACTTTCCGGGAAACGTCTCTCCACTGCAGATCCTTTTGCTTAAGTCTCTCCCCAACTGTAGCAGTCCCGTTGCTAGTCGTGCGGGTGCCTGTCTGTAATCCCAGCACTCCAGAAGGCTGAGGCAAGAGGGCTAATCCTAACTGCAGCATTTTATCAAGGTAGCAAGAACTTGTTATACAACCAAACAGCTAGAAAGGATAGGAGATGCCGCTCCCTGCAGAGGCCCAGATTCGTCCCCATTACCCTAAAAAAGCTAAGGACCACCCCTGCTTCCTAGATACAACCTTGCTGCCATGGCCTCTCCTTGGCCCTGTGTTCTCACCAAGATTCTCAGATGAGGTTTGTAGGGTCTTCACTGCCCGCTGTCTTGGCTCTCACCCCCCCCCCAGCGTCCCTCGAGCAGGCACTTCTGCAGGCCTGGTGGGCAAGGGCCGGCCGGCTGGGGCCACCCCAGGCACGCAGGCACCTGTCCTGCTCGGCCCGCTTCCCTGCCCTCAGCCCCTTCGCAGTCCTCCCAGGTCGTCCACTGCTCCTTTCCCCTCCTCAGCGTGTGCTCAGACTTGCTGACACCCCACTTCCCTTCATCATCACATGCTGGCCCACAGGCCCGTCGGAGACCACAGGTGGGTTGCGCGCCCCATCTGAAGCTGCCCCATTGAGCCAGTGCTGCCTCCTGCGTACTTTCTTAGTTCCCACTGCCATGCCTCTGTCCAGGGCTCTGCTCCCACCAGCAGTGCGTTGTACCCCACCACGGTGCCAAGCAATCAGTCACTTGTCCTTGGGGAGAAATGTGCCCCATCCCCTGCGGCCTTCCCTGATCAATCCCCACACCACTGGAGTATCGGTATCCCCCCAAAGCGCAGAAGCACAATTTGTCTCTCCAGGACATTAAAGTGTAGAATCCTTGTCTTGGGAGTGGGGGACAGCATCTTGCTAGGTGGAAGAAGCTGGTCTTGAACGCACAGTGATCTGCCTGCCTCGGACTCCCAGGTGCTGGGAATACAGGTATGCGCCACTATGCCTGGCCTTCCTATTTTTAAAGATTATCTCTCATTCTTTATGGTTGATTTTAGAAACTACAGTATTAAAACGCACACACATACACAAATGCAAACAATGGGTACTTGAGCGATGAACTAATGCTGACACTGACCTTTTATAAAGAACAAAGCAAACCCTTCATCCGGAAGCCACAGCCTACTCGCTCCCATTCTGCCAGCCCCTTGCGCATCTCTCTTTTGCTATAGATCTGACCTCCGGGATATGCAGACAATTATCTGCCTTCTGCGTGTCTCAGGGAGCTCCTAGGAAACCAGAAGGAGTCAGGTTTACTCTGTAACTCCAGCACCTCACTGCTCCTGAGACAGAATTAAAGGCTTCATAAAGGCTTCTTGCATGTAGAGATGAGCTTCGAGGGGGAGGATTCCAACTGGGAAGCCAGGCTGTGATGGAAACCATCAAAGAAAGCCTTCGCAGAGGCTGACCAGAGATGAAAGTGAGAGTGGAAGGACGGGTCAATTATAAAATGCCAGTCTAAAAGAGTTACTTTATATATGTTTTTAAGGCAAAGTGCAGTGAGATGAACAGCGATGAACTTTGAAAGAAACAGGAAAGGGCACCCTAAAAATGTATCTGTTTTGACACAATACAAATCTCAACTTCTCAACTACAGGCAACCACTTATTCGTGAAATTATTATTAGGTGTCTGTATGTGACAGGCAGGGAACTACAGTTCAGAGCAGGGTTCTCACAGGATCTCACACAGTCTTGGGGGTGCTGGCGGGAACTGGTAGCACGAAGGCTAATGTGATCGCAGACTGCAAAGGAAACATAACAAAGCATGCCAAGAGCCTGTCTGCAGGGCGATCTAACCAATACCACACCAATGGGAAAAAATTGTTTTAAAAAGATGGAGGGCCAGCCAGATAGCTAGGCAGACTAAAGCATCTGCTTAGGCAGGCGCAGGGACCAGGGTTCGATCCCTGGTGTGTTGTGCTGGCCTCGCCCCCGGGACGCACTGAGGCCACGACTGAGACTGGATGTGGTGGAGCGCACTTGTTATCCCAGTGCTTGGGAGGCTGAAAACAGAAGGATCACTATGGGGTCCAACTTTTTTGTGGGACCTTCTTTTTTTTTTTTTTTTTTTTTTTTTTTTGTGGTGGTACCAGGGATTGAACTCAGGACCTTGCACTTGCCAGGCAAACACTTATTCCACTGAGCTATCTCCCTAGCCCAGTAAGACCCTGTAGACCCTGTACTAAAATATAAATAAATAAAAAGGTGGAGGAGAAATCACACTTGAATCAGCTTTTTTTTCTTTTTTAAAAAAATAAAAAAAAAAGTAATAAAAAAAAAATTAAGAACGATACGGGGGCCTGCCAGTCAGCTTAGCTATTGAAGCGCCTGCTTATGCAAATGCAGTCAGGCACAGGATACTGCAGTTCGATTCCCAGCTGCACATGCTTTACCAGACCTGCCCTCAAGGCAGCCTGAGCCAGTCAAAACACAAGAAATGATACAAAATTTCACTAAACAAAGTAATATGAATTCAATAAGGGTTGCTGTATTGTATGATGTTCTCTTTAAATTAGGTGTTCAGGTTACCAGATGTAAACATGCAACTTGGTTTAAAGAGAAAACAAAACAAAACAACAACAAAAGTTATTAAAAAGTCAAAGGAAAAAAATAAGAATAAAAAGAAAAAAAAGTTAAGCGTTAACTGTTCCTCTCAAAAGACCAGCAGAAATTGGCAGCACAATTATCCAAATTATCCTGCATATATACTTAAATATGTCTTTTCCCCTTCTTTCCTTTGTCTTTTTCCTCATCCCAGTTTTTCTTCCCCATTGAAGTAATTGCTTTTCCTCTCACAGTATGTATTGCACCTTTCTAATTTTATTTACTCTTTCAGGTTCTTACACTAGTGAGACAATAAGATGTTTGCACATGTGGATCTGATTTATTTCACTTACCAATATAATGGCATCCATTTATTTACAAAAGCATCCAAATTTTATATATATATATATTTTATAGGTGAGTAACACTCCGTTGTGCAAAAACACCTTATCTTTTCATCCAGTCCTCAGTTGATGCACATTTGGGTTGTTTCCAAGACCCAGCTCTTACAAACTGCGCTGCTATATAGATCAGCTTCTTAAGATGTCATCCAGCTGCCTCACAGCTTTCTCCAGCATCTGTCAGAACAGCCTGCGTCCCAGTCCTGACCAGAGGAGGGATGTGAAGGAGAGTCTTCATGCTTCCTGCTAGTAAAGAATACCACGAAGCCTTCTTCAGAAAAATGTCACAGTGCTCCTCAATGCTTCTTTCTAAGGAAAAATTGCTGATATACCAAGGCCTGTCACCTACCCACACTTACTTTTGCTTTAAGAAAACTGGAGGGGCAGTACAACATCTCCCGGCGTGCCTGTGTCCACTCTCCTGTGTGTGCCGCACTGTCAGCAGCGCCTTCTGTTACCTCTGTTTTTTTGCTCATTGCTTAGATATAAACTAGTGCCTCAGCCAGGCATGGTGGCACACGCCTGTAACCCCAGCACTTGGAGGCTGAGGCAGGAGGATCATTGCGAGTTCGAGACCAGCCTGGGCTACAAAGTGAGCTCATGGATAGCCTGAGCTACAGTGATATCCTCTCTCAACAAAAAAGCAAACAGACAGTGCCTCGTTGATGTTTCTTTATTATATGGTTAAATATTTTCAAAAGCTGATTTACTGTATTTTCTTTCTGGAACAAGTTAATTGCCTTCTCTGAAGTGAAGGTTCTTTCTATGTCAAATATGGACAGTCACATCTATCACTGGAGTGCTGCTTAAGAAAGAAATTGAAAAATGCTAAAAAATTAATACACAGATGGAGCAAACATTCAGGAGATGGAAATTATTCTGTGTATTTGCCAACTATCAGTTTAGTGCTCCCTGAGAATTGCAAATGCTCTTATATTTTATATAATAAACATTACTCTGCCAAAATGATTGAAAATATTTCCTCCAATTCCATCATATTCTATACCATCCTATCTCACTTCTTCCTATTGAGCAAAATCCTTATAAATATACATTCAAATAGGACATATGGGCATCCAGTAATATTTAGATTTCTTTGACTCATAACATCTATTTTGGAAATTAAATTTATACAGAGGAGAGTTCACTCTTAGGTTCCCAATCATTTTCTAAAAGGTAGTCTTTAGAAAATTAAGGTAAAATAGAGAGCTTATGAAACACACGTTTGTTTGCGTCTGCGGCAACTTCTGCAGTCTGTCTTTCAGGAGAACCCTCTCTGCTCCCACCGGCCAAGCGATGCCAGGAGGATGACACAGAGGCGGCTGTCACTTGACCCAAAGAGCTGCATTTTTCTAAACCCGCTTTCCAGAATGTCTGGACACAACTAGCTGGAAAAGCCTCTGTACTGCATTTTAATTGTTAATTTTTTTTTTTTTTTTTTAACAGATTGAGAAGCCAGTGGCTGAACCTCCAGGACATCATGCTCTGTGAAGTAAATCAGACAGAAAGACAAACACTGCCCGGTTCTACTTGTAGGTAGAAGCTTAAAAAGATGAACCCAGAAGCAGAGAGTAGCACGGTGCTTGCCAGGCGGGGAGACTGAATGGAATGACGCGCTGGCCGAGGGCTACGGAACTTCTAATACACCGAGCTCTGAGGATCTAATACACAGCACGGCAACTCCAGTGGATACGACTGGATCACATACTTGAACTTTTCTAAGAAAGTACAGCTTAATTGTTTCCACCCCACCAACAGCAAACGAAAATGGTAGTTATATGAGGTGGTAGATGTGCTCACGGTACCACTTGGTCTCGTTGTTCCCCCCAAAGCATCACGCAGCCCAGTGGATGCTGAAGATGGACCGCCAGATGGACCTCTAGAGAGTGTGAGTGACTCAGGTTCAAAGCAGCCTAAGGGAGAGACTCGCTCTCGCTGCCACTCTTACGGCCATTCCCACTTGCTCTCCGCGGCCACCGTCAACGCCCGCTCTCTGCCCTGTGCCGCTCTGCCTTGGAGCCGGCTGACTATGGACTGAAACCTCCAGGAACTGTGAGCTACACAAACCACCTTTTCTTCCCTCATTTTGTGTTTTGGGGGTTTGTCCCAGAATCGAGAGAAGAGTAACTAAGAGAGTTAACCTGAGTGAAATATATTCATATATTCATATATATGCGTGTTTGTGTGTGTATCAAAGCACCATCTCATCTCGTCCATTTTACACATGCACAACATTACTTATCAATTATGCCACAATACAGTTGGGGAAACAAAATAGAATATCCCGTTTAAAAAAGAATGATTTTTGTCAAAAATCCATGAAATTTCACTAATGAAATCTTTTCAATAGAAGATAACAAAATTGTCCCCCAAAATCACTTTTCGGCCTTTTGGCTAAGATCAAGTGCAAAGTCGCCCAAGTTCCCATATGCTGAACCCGGAGTCTAAACTACACACCCCCTCTCGGACCACATCCTTCCCACCGTCTAGCTCTGATGGGATGGGCTGTGGCTACTTCGTCTAACTGGGGCCCCTTGCACTGGATACATGTATGGCTTTGACCCCCACCTTCCTCAGCCCAGTAAGTGCTGCCCTAAGATTCTGAAAACTGTCGTTTACTTACTGTATACGTGGGATCTCCTCTTAGCTTCAGAAGGCCCAGGAATAAACTCAAAAAGAAGAATAGTAGTGGCCATCCCCACCTTAAGTAAGCCTATCAAGGATCAGATGTTTGAAGCACACCTATTGCTTGATACCAGATTTGAGCCCAACCAACACGCGAGCACCAGAACCAAACCTCAGAAGATAAAAGGAGACAAGCAGTCTCCCGCTTCTGGAAGCAGATGGCGTACTAGGCGCCGCTGGCGGTAGCCTGTGCTCGTTTCCACGGGTTGGCCTAAATCGTAATCCTGGGCTGGCTTCCCGGAGCTCTGCGCATGAACTCCCTCCCTTGGGCTACCTGACCTTCTGGACACAGTGCGCCTGCCTAGCTTCTGGTATTATGGTACCTGGCTGCTGCTTCTGCCTTGGCCTAGCATTTCTCAATCACGACACTATTATTATTTGGGGCGGATAGTTCTTTGTTGCGAAGGGCCGTTGTGTACATCGTAGGATGTTCGGCAACATTCCTGGCTTTACCGTGAGACGCTAATAGCATCAGAGAGCAAATCCAACAGAAATATCTTTAAATGTTGCCAGATGTCCCCTGGGGAGGAAGGCTGCTTCTGCGCCCCAAGTTGAGAATCTCAGCTGACGCTAGCGCCTGACCTCCGAGTTAACCGGATCTCTCTGGTCCTTGCTCCCGAGCACTAGCATATTTTGACAGCCAAGACCCTGGTGGGAATAGGGAAATGCTCTAGCTCACGGCAAGTTGCTGGAACATAATAATAAAATCATTCAGAGATGTTTTCCGAGTTTTGCAAAGCTTTATTAACCCGAGGGGAGCCACCTGCTATGCGGGTATTAATGCAGAAAGACTGCAGCTGCTCCTCCGCCAGGCCTTCTGCTCTGGGGGCACCCCTGGAGCGAGCCCAGCGCAGAGCCGTCCTGGCTACACGACACACACACGGGGGCGGGCGACGGTGGATCTAGCGCTCCGGGAGCATCTACCTGCCACAGTGCTGCGACAGACTCAGTAACCAGGATGACAAAACAGACACCAAACCAAACTCTCAGAGGTGCTTAGCACCAGAGTAAGACCAGAAACCTGTAGTCAATCTCCTTTCTTCTGTTTGGTACCAGGAATCGAACTCAGGACCTCACGCTTGCCAGGCAGAAATTGTGCCACTGAGCTCTCTCACTGACCCAAAGCCTCTAACCTCATGATGGGTCACTCATCCAGGGCAGGTGGAGCAGACTCCCGAGAAGGTGTGGTGGCCTACCCATGTGCTGGCTCACACCGCACTCTTCAGCCCTGGCTTTTCCATTTGTACCTCTGTGTTTTGTATTATTAATCTTATTAGATGATGATTATACTTCTTCAACAGGTAAATTAAAGAGCAGCTCGTGGGAAAGCAGCAGAGCTCAGAAAAGTGCCACGAGGGAGACAGCATGTTTACTGAGTATAGTCTTGCCGAGCACAGACTAAACACAGCTCACTAATTATCTCACTTCTCACAAGAACTCTGTGAAGTACATTCGAATACCGGCTTCAACACTGAACAACCAGGTCAACTTTGGCTAGCTGCTTAAACTGTCAGTCTTCACATCTGTACAATGGGTGTAACAATAAACCTCACCTCACTATACAGTGATGGGGATTTAATGACAGTATATAAAAGGGCTCAGAACAGGAGAGGGCATGCAATCAGCCCTTCTTACCTGACAGTGACTCTTACCTGAGGGCTGCTGTGCTCCGGGCCCTGCCTGTGTAACCTCATGCCAGGCAGCTCCACGGGAGCCCAGAGTTCCCACACACGGGCATGCACTGCCTGGTGACTGTGTAAACAAGCCGAGGAGGAAAAAGCTAGCAAGAACAGCCTCTCCGCTCTGTCGTGGTCCACTTCTGTTCAGTGTTTTTGAGGCAGGAGTTCAAAATTCTGAGAAAAGTAGTCCAAACACAGCCGGCAGCGCTTCACCGAGGAAATGTTTACCGAGTGCCCGCTCTGTGCTCGGCTGAATACCAGGCTCTCCACCGGGAAACAGGACAGGCTCTGCTTTCCTGACTCTTACACTGAGTGTTTAAAAGACAATAAACAAACATGTGCCCAAATAGTATCAGCTGTGACATGCGGGGAGGGAAAGCCAAGGAGACAAAGCGAGCAGAAAGAGACGGAGTGGTTGCCAGGAAGGACCACTGGAAATGGTGCGTTGGAGCTGGGATGGGCTGGCCAGGGAAGGGTCGCTGAGGCACCGGGCGAGTCCACAACCAAGGGAGAGGTGCTCATGCCGGGTCCTGCTGCAATTTTCCTCTTTGTATCACTTGGCTTCATTCTCTCCCTAGACTTGCCCTCCTTTCGGCTACCATAGCAACCTGGGCAGGCCATTTCATCCTGCCCAACTGGTCACTCTCCGGCACACACTCGGCACATACCTGACCCTAGCAACCAGTCATGGAAACATTATCTAGAAAACAACAGACTCCATACCTCTTTGCATTAGTTCCAAGGACTGTTCTGCTGCGACTGAAGATAAATCAGGCAGCTCTATCCCAAGAGAGTATCCTTCACAAATAACTAGCTCATCCTTCTTAAGCTGGTTCCTACCTTGCTTTCAACAGAAGACTTGGGTCAGCCAACTGGTGTAACCTTAATGGCGCTGGCTGCCACCACATGATAGTCTTTTCTATACCCAGTCAGGTTTTCTTATTGTCACTCTCGATATATCCGCTTTTTGGACAAATCTTTTGATTGCTATTATTTCTATAAGACATATTCCACTAGCTGCAGCCTATGTATGGTTTGTTTTGAATCATCTGTTGTATCTAATTTAAGTTCTTCTGTACAAGAAAATAAACAGGATACTTCCACGCTTAATGAGCCATGTAGGACCAAAATAAGTCACTACTCTTATCATCTAGTAAATGATTTTAGGGCAGGGTTGGTTACTTTTTGGTACCTCACATTGGAATGTAACTTAGCAAATCCTTTCTTATATCTTCACGATTCAGAATCATCTCTTCTGACATGGACATTCTTTCTATGGAAAACATTTCCTTAAGAGATCCAAATATTCGCCCTTAGCTTTTTATTCTGAAAGGAGAACTGAAAGAATTAAACATGACCATGCTTGCCCCTTATTCTACCCTTTTTCAGTACTTGCCGGTTAGCTCAGTTTCAGCACCTGCATGGGGAAACCCAGTCAAGCATGGGGAACCGCTGTTTGATTCCCAGCTCCACATGCCACGCCAGACGCACCCTTAAGGCAGCCTGAGCTAACCCCGCCCCCCCCCAAAAAAAATCCTTCTTCCCATTCTCTCACTACTGAAGTAATGGATAAAGTATATGTCATCAGAATGGAGAGGTGGGACCAGCCAAATAGCTCAGCGGATTAAAGCACCTGCAAGCAGGTGCAGGGGCAGGGCCGGGGGTTCGATCCCCAGGCCTGCCGTGCCAGCCCAGCCCCTGGGGCACACTGAGACAGCAATTGAGACTGGGTGTGGTGGCATGCACCTGTAATCCCAGCTCTTGGGACAGGCGGATCACTACTAGTCCAATCCAGTAGAGAGACTCTGAACACCCTGTAGGCACTTCCCTAAAATATAAAAGAAAAGAACAGAGAGATGGAGAATGACTGCAACCAGCTGTGTGAAATACCAACGGAGGAGCCAGGAACTCTGCTCAGGGGGCTGTGCCTCTCCCCACACTGCTGTGCTCACGTCTGGGCTGGACAAAGTCCACTTTAAGAGGAGTGTGCAGAACATGGGCCAGCTCAGGGAGAAGATGAAGCCAGAGGCCAGAAGGGCAGACTGCTCAGGACGAGCTGGTACTGCGTGGCCTGGAGGGAAGGCTGCAGGTGTCTGTGCCAACAGCCCGCGGCTGGGTGGCAGCCTTAGCGCCGGATGCCGGGTTCCACTCGCTTGCTTGTTTTTGTCTCAGGCACTAGCCCACTAGAGATGCGGCTCCGGAAGGGTCCCCACCATGAAACGTCTGCCCAGATGCTTACTGCATGCCTCAGTTCCTCTTCTCTGGTTGCTGGGACAACCAGACACTCAAAATGAAGGAAGGAAAGGTTTATTCAGCTCCTAGTTACTGGAGGTTTCAGTAACTGGGAGCTAAATACTCGGCTGGCTCCAAGGCAGAGGGGCACATGGCAGAGAGCAACCTTTCATGGCAGCGGCAAACAGCAGAGAGGGCAAAAGGGAGGAGTAACAGCAACAATGGCTGCAGAGAGGGAGTCTGTCTCCCTCAAATTGCATTCAAGCTATCTGCCCAGGCTGGGTGCAGCACTCATACCGTAATCCCAGCAGCACTCATACCCATAATCCCAGTGGATCACAAACTCTAGAAGTCTGCCCCCAGGACCGCACAAGGCTGTGGAGGGACAAATACACACAAACCATAATACTACAAAGTCACAGGAGGAAACACCACTGAATACAACATACATTGTGATTTTTCTCCCCACAACCTAAATGTGGATGGCTACAAAAACAAGTGGGATGGAACGGAATCATTATGATTGCAGAATGAAAACCTGAACTCTAAAGAGACACATACTTACAAGTAGCCTGAAACAATGAAACGATAGCTCTAAGGGACAAAGAAGAAAGCACGGTAGCCTATAAATGGTGGAAGTTGGAAGTCTGAACCTAATGAAATCAAGTGTGCAGTTAGTGCCGAAGCCCACCCTCCTCACTCCTGACAACAGCCAGGCTTCCACTATACCGCCAGCAATTATGTAGTGCAGTATTAGAGCAGCAGCTAATGATAAACCTTAAGACTTTTAACCCGTTTAATTCTCCAGATGAGCTTCTTATTTCCTGTTTTTTTTTCTAGCGAAGAGGCTAGCGTTCATGTTGTCCATTCATTAATAAACACGGTCAAGTGCTTTCTACAGCAATCTGTGGGGAGGCTTTTAAAAATAAATAAGATGCGCTCGCTTAGGGAGCTCTGGATCTGGCAAAAGGAGAGTGTGTGATCACATTTGCCAAAAGAGGAGGCAATTAAAATGTGATAGGTACCTGGAAGAGACTGGTGGCCCTATAACTAAGGCGTACATTGTTTTAAAATACTCTTGTCAATCAAAATAGCATAGTTAATGTTCAGATAGCCCCCAAATCTCCGTGATTTAAAGAAAAATTGTATGCTTATGTAAGTTTTACCTAGGAGAGAAGGTATGTGGAATTTCTCTGTTCTTTTGCAACTTCCTGTAAATGGATGGCTAATGTAACCTATATAAAAGACAGACAGACAGACAGACAGACAGACAGACAGACAGACAGACAGACAGGCAGGCAGGCAGACAGGCAGGCAGGCAGGCAGGCAGGCAGGCAGGCAGGCAGACAAAAGCATGGCGTGTCTTGCTCAAGCTCCTGTCCAGGCAGGCTGGCCACAGGACTCTGCTCCACACAGGGGCGGGCTGAGGGAGGCTTCACCTCTGATACTCAACAAAACAGACGGGACAGGGGAGAGGCACATATTCAGCTTTAAGTTTTCCACCCTGAGGAGGCATATGAAGGTGGCCAAAACATACAGCATATATTTAAATTACTCTAAACTATTACAGTAAAAGATATATTGCTGTTAGTCCCTTCAAAATATACTTTCCTTAGGTACACTTAACCACTGCTCTTGCCACTTTCTGGAGCAGTTCCCAAAGCTCTGTGTGTGTGTGTGTGTGTGTGTGTGTGTGTGTGTGTGTGTGTATCTAGTACAGGGTCTCACTATGCAGCTTGGATTCGCAGTGATCCTCCTGTTTCAGCCTCCCCAGCACTGGGATTACAGGTGTGCGCCACCGTGCCTGGACTTGGTGGCCGGCTCTGCACGCTTGGGGGCGTGGCTGGTGTGGCCCGTGGTGCTGGGATCGAGCCCACTCCCTGCGCGTGCCTAACCCCAAGCTTTCCTTCAGGTATTTAGCCTCACTGTTGTGGACGCCTCAGTGTCCCAAGTTGACACAGACTTTACCTCTCGTGGTCATGGTGACTTTAGGAAAGAGCCATGAGTTGCACAGCACTAGATGGGGAGAATAAGGCGGAGGGGACACACAGTGAGCTAACGAGCCCGCCCTTCCACTGGATGGCACTTGGCGGCAGCAGTCACTGTGTTTTGTTTTTATTTTAATAATTTTATTGAGAAAGAAGTAGCAATGAGATAGTTTCAAAACAGGTTAGTAGGACAGTTACAATAATTAATACATTGCATATTGTTTTCTTCATAGTTTTCCTAGTACAAGATGCAGACATGATATCTTGTCTAAACACTATTAGTCCAAAACCTTCTTCTCACTGAACTAAGAGAAAGTAGCTGTATAGTTATGGTATTTTGTATATACAGATATAAATATTTTTCCACTACAAAATGGTCCATTTATAT
>NW_004524583.1:28165025-28168908 GCF_000260255.1 Octodon degus
CTAAGAGAAAGTAGCTGTATAGTTATGGTATTTTGTATATACAGATATAAATATTTTTCCACTACAAAATGGTCCATTTATATCCCCTTTTTTGTTCACTTTTGTCAAGAGATGTGTATTCCATTGCCATTCATATATTGTAGGTGCATGAATTCAGCAGGATAATCCAAAATAGTCCAGTAGTCGATAACAGTAGTGGGTTATCTGCAAGACTGGCAGTGTCAGAAGTTGTTGACTTGAGCCCTTTATAGCTCAGCATATTAATGTGGCTTTACTTTTTATACCTCAATTTTATACTTTTCTACTGGATGGTTAAGACCAAGATAAAGCAAGATCTATACAACAAAAAATGTAACTTGTGTATCTGACAAGGTCAGTCAAACCCCCTCAAGACTTACCCTGAAACACTGTAGATCTTTGTAGATCTTTTGTCAGTGTCAACCATGTGGATGAGTCATGGTCATTGGTGACCCAATTTGCTCTCTAAGAAAGCCTGAGAGAATGTTTTCTCTCCATGTGACTCTCCTTAGGCACACTCTACATCATTGATCACTTTCCTCTTTGGCCTCATAATCTCCTTGATCAGAAAACTTGGAACACCACTGAGTTACAGGATGTTACAGTACAGGTTCTCCTATGTCCTGAGTCTTCACTGACCTTGAAAGGCTAGGGACAAAATGTTGTCTTGGTAGTAGTTGTTCCTAGTACAAGATGCAGACATGATATCTTGTCTAAACACTATTAGTTCAAAACCTTCTCACTGAACTAAGAGAAAGTAGCTGTATAGTTATGGTATTTTGTATATACAGATATAAATATTTTTCCACTACAAAATGGTCCATTTATATCCCCTGTCTTTGCAGCCCTTATTTTCCTCTAATTTTTAGTTTGCAAACTTAACTTGTTAACCCTCCAGAAGAGAAGCTTAATGATATTATTAACCTATAACATTGGCAGTTGAGCTTAACCTCACTATCTGTCTGAATATCAAACATCTTAGGTATAACATGGAACAGGCATTTTCCATCAAGTATTGATATGTTAAACTTTAAATCCTTACAAAGTGTGAAGAAAAAAAATTTTTAAATAGAAAAATATTTTTACTGAGCCATCTCCCCGGCCCTAGAAAAATATTTTTAAAAACAGGAACAGTTATAAATTTTTACACAGAAATTTAGAAATCTAACTATATACAGCATTGTAGCAGTACAGTCCTATGACCATTTTTTCATCTCATTTTTATTACCCAGCACATTTAGTTAGTCAGGGTGACAATCCTACCAATTAACTGCTAGTTTCAAAAACCTGCTGAGGATTCTCAGGATCATTGCCTTAACCATCTTGTGCTTATAAATGTACAGCGTTGTCCCTGTCATGTTTCCTAGCTTTTCTCCTTGCCCTCTCTCCTTTGTTTAATCCTTACGTTCTCGCTTTCCTTTTGTGTTATACCTTTCTATTTTTATTTCTTCTTCAGAGTTCTTACACTAGGGAGACTATATGATATTTACACATGTGGGTCTGGTTTATTTCACTTATGAATATATCTTCAAGTGGCATCCACTTGAATATAAGGGCTTCAAGTTTATCATTCTTTATAGCTGAGTAATACTTCATTGTATAAAAATACCTCATCTTTTTCATCCATTCCTCAGGAGTCACTGTGTTTTTTATTGTGCTTTGTAAAGACACTCACAAAATAGGACTTCAGAAGTGTTTCAAAAAGTAATGATAAGATATGTAAATTCATCCAAGCAAAGTGGGGTACTTCGAAGGAGATTAATGTTTCATTTACTAGAATATCTTTTACGTAAACACATAAGTTTTGATCAGTCCTCTCATTCATGTTCCACTGGCCAAACTGTAAGTCTCCAACCTGGGCCCTCTCCCAGCCCCCAGCCTGCTTGTCAGCAGAGGCCAGGAATTCGGTTCAGCGCCTGAGGCTGCTGGGAGATAGGCTAGGACAGGTAAGTTTGCTGGTCTTGGGGACATCCAGAGACAGTGAATGGCTTATAAGGACCCTTCAATGGACTCTGTGCCTTGAGATGCAACATGGCCAGAGAGCTCCAACCACAGATGTTCGCTGAGATCTTCCCACCCAACGTCCTGCCTTCTGTCCACCCCTATAAAGGGGCACACTTCTCTCTTCAGGGCAGAGGTCAGCTCACCCTTCCTGCCTGCACCCAGGCACAATAAATTCCACGCCATGCTGCCTTTACACGAGCCTGGTGGTCCCTGCTGTTACATGTGCTACACAACCAAAGTCACAGAGCTGTATCTAACTTCCAGAAAACAGGCAAGGTGCCCAGAGGAAAACCAAAATTATTCATCAAGGAGCACTGTGACTACTGTATCCAAACTCAGATGCTAGTGTTTGAGAGTTTCCTATGAAAAACAGTCATAGCTACTTTGGCATATCTTTCTTTCTACGTTTGTGATTTTTTTTTTTTTTAAACAGCACAACAAACTATGAGCGGGACTGAGCTAGAATTCAGTCACCCAAACTGCTTACCTGCAGAATAATTCTGTGGCCTCCGCTCCTTGTCTAGGCCACTAATCAGCAGCAGTCTACTGCGCTCACGAGGGTTTCAGGAAGGCATCGTGAGAACAGGGACCACTGCGGGCGCTGCCAGCTGAGAGTAATCCAGCTGCATCAAATTTTAAAAGTAGTCAAATAACTTTGGTGTCAACATTACAGACGCTTTATGCTGACTCATCAGAAGCATGCTGTGCGGCCCTGTGAAACCTCCCTACAGCCTCCTTCCAAGCATCAGCACTTTGGCATCCTTTCAGGAAGTCCAGCAGCTCAGGGAGTTATGCATCTCTAAGGGAAAGGCTCAGCAGTGATGGGGTGGCCGAGAACAACAAATAGGGCGGAGTCACAGGAAACAATGGAGAAGCGGCTGGTGCCTAAGAACAAATCTTGGGATGCTGCCCAGAGGAAATCATTTCTCCTCACCAGTTCTCCTTTTCTTTGTCTTTAAAATCAGACAACTGCACCAGATCTTACCTATACCTCTATTTAGCTAAGAGCCAGATTAGCAGATCAACTGTGTTTCAATAACAGCTCTATGCTTCACTAGCAAAGTGACCTTCAGCAACTACTTCATAACTGTCTTGATTTGGTGGTCTAGAAAATAAGGGTGAGGATGGGTCTAGCTCCTAAAGCAAGTCCAATGAATGAATCTTGGTTAAATAACGCAACCTGACATGTGGTAAAGCCTAAATGATTGTTAATTGCTACTTTCGTTATTACTATCATTAGTTGAAGTTAGAAAACATAGAAGAAAGCTCAGAACTCAGCCTTGGGTCTTGGTATAGTTGATCAAAACATATTAACATATTGTCAGGGCTGGGGAGATGGCTCAGTAGAATAAGCACTTGCCTAGCAAGTGCAAGGGCTTGAGTTCAATCCCTTAGATTAGAGGCCGCTCCTTGTCCAGGCCTCTAATCAGCAGCAGTCTACTGCTCTCACCAGGGTTTCAGGAAGGCATCGTGAGATGTGTGTTTCTGCAAAACACATGCCTGTAATCCCAGCGCTGGGGAAGTTGAAAACAGGAGGATCACTACAAGTTGGAGCTGCATGGAGAGGCCCTGTGCCAAATACAAAAACAGGGCCTGGGCAGATGGCTCAGTGGAATAAGCGCTTCCCTGGCAAGTACAAGGGCCTGAGTTCAATCCCCGGCTCCACAAAAAAAAAGTAAAAGAAGTTCCCTCCTTTAACCTTAGGCGTTGTCTTAATGACAAAAGCAAGACACATAGCTAGGTCTGTTGCTCCTCAAAATAAACTCTACAGGGGCTGGTGAGATGGCTCAGTGGTCTAAAGCACCTACTTAGAACAAGCTAAGCTAAGCAAAGCGCAGGGACCGCAGTTCAATCCCCCAGC
>NW_004524583.1:28169028-28197572 GCF_000260255.1 Octodon degus
AAAATCAAAATAAACGCTACATCTGAAACATTGTGAAATTCTAATTCCGAGTTTCCCCTTGATTTAGAAAATCCTTTCATTAAGAGGAACCAATTAGAGTATTAGTACTATCTAGTTTTAAGACTTACAACTCTACAGTTACCAAGAGAGTATAATATTGGTTTAAAGAAAGATCAACAGAACAGAACAATGAGTTCCTCGTTGGAATCACACGTAAGTGGACAGCTGATTTTCAACAAAAGTAAATAAAAGATCATCTTCCAATCAGTGGTGCTGAAAACAATGAATGTCCACCAGTAATAAATAAATGTCCATCCATAGTTCAACATTTACCAAAATTAACTCAGAATGAATTATTATAAACATGTACAAATCTGACACCATAAAATTTCTAGAAAAAGACTGGAGAAAATCCTCGTCACCTTGGGTTAAGTAGACACTTCTTAGATACAATACCAATAGCACATTCTATGAAAGAACAAATTTCTGAACTGGACTTGTTACTGAAAAATAAAAATTTCTGGGTTTTTTTAAAAGATTTTCATGAAAATAAAGATAGGTCATTCAATGAGCAAAATATCTTTGCAAATCATATGTCTGATACATGGCTTATGGGAAGAATACAAAAAGTACCCTCAGAACTCAATGCTAAGAAAATAAAAAAACCTAATAGCAATACAGACAATGTATCTGGACACAAACTTAAGGAAGGACAATGACTGGCACCATGTAAGTACAGCAGTGACTCAATACCATAAATCATTCCAGAAATTCAAATGAAAGCCACAGCGAAATGCTCTTGTGTGCCCCTATACACCCAAAATCAAAAGCACAGGCACTTTGTGGAAAGGTTACATGCACAACTCTCTTAGGATCCAGCTGTTCCACTCCCAAGCGTGAGTCCAAGAAAATCCGGATCATCTATACTCATCTACACAGACAGCGCGGTATCTAATGTTCACAGAAAGCTTGCTAAAACAACCCAAATAGCAATCAACAGACGGGCAAGTGGATAAATGCTAGCGTCTCCGCACAATGACATACTACTCAGCAATAAAAAGTAATTATGTTATGATTTCAAAATCATTATGCTGCATAGAAGAACTAAATGGAAAAGGACCTGGTGCATGATTTCCTTTATACAAAAATTAAGGAAATGCAAACTAGTGAACTGTGACAAGAAAACGAACAGTAATAGGGCCAGGAAGGGTGGATTACAGAAGACTCCAGTGCGACTTCTGGAGTGGTCATTTCTTAATTATAAGGATGGTTTTATAGTTCTGTACATATGCCAAAATATGGGCCGGGGAGATAGCTTGGCAGTCTAAGCGCCTACCTGGCAAGTGCAAGGACCCGGTTCGATCCCCGGTACCACATGCCATGCTGGCCTTAGAACCCCGGGTGTGCCACCAAAACCAGGTATGGTGGTGCACACCTGTAATCCCAGACTATGAGTCTAAGCTGTGTAGCAATGCCCTGTACCAAAATATAAATAAATGATTAACATATATATACACACATATATATGTTATACCCATTAAATGTGTAATTTATTATATGTCAATCATACATCAAGAAAATTAAAATTATAATTTCACTCATCTATTCAACAAAAATTTGTTGAGCAGGTGTTGAGTCCTAAGCACCATTCTTGGCTCTGATACCTAATAGTGATCCAACTAGACAGTAATCCTTCCTATAATCCTCCTCAAGTAAAATTGCAATCTTTGTTTCACATATAAAATCATTTTCTTAAAGCCAGAAAAAAAAGGAGAAATGTCGTGCCAGACACAGGTCTTTCTCTAACACTCCAGCGCTCACAGGCACAAGCATAAAGGGGACCCAGCATGGACGTCTGATGTACAAAAGTGACCCTCCCAACATGGAAACCGGAACAGGACACCGGAGCCTCACCCCCAGAGGTGGAATTTCCAGTGCCCTCCCCAGCTGGCAGGAAGGTGCCCACATGAACTCCCTGCCTGGCCCCTTGTGGGATCAGCACAGAGGCTAGTGTCTTGCTGCCCTCTCAGGGCACCCACCTAGTCCTTGTCCTGCGTGCTCCTGTGGGGGCCCACAGGCTAGCGTCATTTTGTCATTTCTCACCTGGGTCCTGAACCCAAAATAATGGTAACATCTTTAAAACATTAAATATGTTTTAAAGGCCCTTGTTTCTCAGTGTTCTGCTACACAGGGCTTTGCTGGTCTGGGTCCACAGACGGCGCCAGGCAGCAACAGGCAGAAGGGACTTCACAAGGAACAGAACCAACTTTGTGTGTCACAGTCATGGAAGTATTTTA
Source organism: Octodon degus (assembly GCF_000260255.1). Classification (NCBI taxonomy): domain Eukaryota; kingdom Metazoa; phylum Chordata; class Mammalia; order Rodentia; family Octodontidae; genus Octodon; species Octodon degus. Next base: position 28,171,326 of record NW_004524583.1, read on the forward strand.
GGTAAATTAGCCCAAAACTCTCTACATGGAGAGGAGGGATACAGCAAGAAAGCTGTCGAGCTTCTTTAAGTAAACAAAAACAAATAACAGTAAATTGAAAGCATATGACTTTTTCTAAAAAAGTATATTTTGATAACCTAATGAAAATATACCAAGTATCACGGAGAATTGAGAGTAAGAATGACCATGTGCATATTAAGGAAAAGCTAAGGGGCAAGTGACACTATCATAATAGAATATATTATTAAGCTATATTAACTAGACTATACTAGAACAAGCACAGTAATAAACAGATCAATGGAACCAAGTAAAAACCTTAGAAATGGACACAAGTTAAAGTATTTAGTAGGATGGCAAGGTGGTATTCTAACTAGAAGATGATAAATGTCTTTAAAATAACTCTGACTGGGGCTGGGGAGATGGCTCAGTAGAACAAGTGCTTGCCTGGCAAGCACAAGGGCTTGAGTTCAATCCCCAATTCTGCAAAAAATAAAATAAAATAAAATAACTCTGACAATAAATAAATATCTTTAAAATAACTCTGAGGTGAGGAGTCCACTTGGAAATAAATGCAGAGTTTTGATATCTATTAACTAGAACAAATATAAATTTGATTAAATGATGAAGGGTACAAAAAATGTTAAAGGAAATATAAAAAAGATGATCTTTTAAAATTATTTGTTTGTTTGTTTGTTTGTTTGTTTGGTACAGGGTCTCACTATGCAGTTCAGACTCTTGGTGATCCTCCTGTCTCAGCCTCCCTAGCACTAGGATTACAGGCCTGCACCACCATATCCGATTTTGGGGTCTGCAAGGCATGCAGCACTGGGGGTCAAACCTGGGTCCTTGCACTTGCCAGGCAGGCGCTCAGACCACCGAGCTATCTCCCCAGCCCAAGATGATCTTTTTTTAAACCTCAAGATAACAGAACCTTTTTTAAACATAAAAGTAAAGGATAAGATAGGAAGAATATCAATGATAGATTTAAATACTTCTGTCAACATCATTAAAAATATGAAATTAACAGACTGATAAATTTTATTCATGTGTGGAATGGAAAGACTTCATACCTTTAAAATACAAAGAACTTTTATCAGCAATTCTCCAAGAGAAGTCCAAGAATGATGTGCAGTAAAAATTCATAAGTAAATGAAAATAGCAGCAAAGAAAACACAAAAAACTGGTTTTGGCAGTAACCAAAAATGAAATAATAATTATGTTTCTATTTATTACATTGATAAATTATTTTAATAACAATATCCAAATTTTTAAAGATATATAGGTAATCTCTCACAATGGTGCTCCAAATGGGTTTTGGTTTAGTTTCTGAAGGGAAATTTGGTAATTGGTATTAAAAGCTTTACTATGACATTCACACATTGTGACCCACTTAGAAGCAATCATCTAAAGAAAATACCTATAAAACAGCCCAAGTCCCACATACAAGCTGTTCAAAGCAAGGGGATGTCTCAACACACAACAATGGAGGAAGCAGAAAGGTTCAACAGTGAGAAAGAACGCTACAGAAGCACACTCACGGGGCTGACTACGAGGCAGACTGTTGAGGAAAACTCATCCCCTAAGGGATGAAACAGCCAATGAAGGGAAAAAACATCTCACTAAGCAGTAAGTGGAAGATGACCTCAAACATCTTTGATGTACACGTAAATATTGTGCATAGAAAGAAAGGACAGAAAGGAGCCCGCTACTGCTTGCCTCGGAGGCCTGAGGCAGGAGGATTGCCATGTTTGAGTCTTGCCTGGGCAACGCACCAAGACCTTGTCTCTGTCTCAAAAATAAAAATGGCTGTGGCTGTAGCTGAGGGTGAAGGCCCTGAACTCAGTAATGGAGAAAAAATATATAATAAGAAAATATTGTTTCATTTGCTTAAGTCCTCCAGGGCCCAGAACTGCAAACAGCACAACCATTAGATCTAACGCTATGTGGAAAATGACGGGGCAAAGTCTTATGTAACATTAGACACACAATCGAGTAGCTTAAAGCACTGAACTATATTATATTTTTACCTAGAAAATCTCTCATGAGTCTGTCCTTGCTTGTCAGAAATATTTTACTTCCTTCTGGAGTCATCCAGTTTTATTTATTCAGCCTTTTCTGTCAGCTCTCTAGTGTAACATATTTGTATGGATTACTAAAGTTTAATAAGGAAACAGTATCTAATCAAAATCAAAATAAAAAGATGCTTTCTCCAGATTATTTCACTAGTAAAGCCTTCCAGATTTCTCAAATTGAAATTCCTCATTATGAAACAAAATGAAAGACTGCAAGCGATCAACAGAATTGGATTATCAAGTGAATTCATTTGAATAAATAATTTTTTTTTGGTTTCTATTATTTTCTTCATGTTCCTAACAAACATATACAGATGTAACTCAGTTCACATTAGAAATCAAAATTCTGTTGATCTATTTCTTCAAAATACTTCTTGATTAGAGCAGCCCTATTTTTCCTCAAAATACACATTACTTTGTCTTTAGCTTCAGGTCATACATTACGATTTTTCTTCATTATTACTATAACTATTGTTGTTTCAGAGTAATAGCTACTTACTGTAACCTATGAAACAACTCAGAAGAGCATAAAGAAAGGAATGCTAACCCTTCCTGGCCCAAATCCCACTCTCTGGAGGAACTGAGTTAATTAGCTCTTACCCTTTGACATCCACTAAGGAAGTTGTTTTACTTTGATTTTACAAAAAAGCAAAAAAGCAAACATTCAGCCCTTTAGAAAAATGTATTGTGATTGACGAAGTATCAATCTGCATTTTTAAAAAACAACAACATAAATCAAAAGTGACTCAGAATCTTTACGAATTCCAATTCTGCAGCAAGAAATCTTTTTCAAAATTAAGGCTAACAATGTAACTGGAGAACTCCATCCTTTTTCTCTAATACAGTTCATTCATTTCAGGCAATGAAATCCCTTTGTATAATTACCATTCATACAATAACTAATTAAGAATCTGTTTTGAGTATTAAGCATGCAAGAAAAAAAGACATCTGCGCTGCTGCTTTTCTGCTTGTAAGCTTCACCTTTCCTCTCTGCTCTAAGATGACTTCAACTGTTGATGGTTGACAATGACTCATCAGGGTTTCTCTCCAGCTTTCCCTTTCCGTCCCTTCTAATTCCAAGCTCTCCCGTTGTCCGCTCTGCACTCCACACCCAGGGCTCTGCTGCTTTGGGGTCTTCCCAGCCCGCTCCAGAAGGACCTACTCTGTCCCTCAGGAGGGGACACAGACTTGGCAGATCTTCGTGGAGCGCCGCTGGACGCTGCCGAGCTCACCCAACCACCGTTCCCATTCTCAGCAAAAATGAGAGTCCTGATTGCTACGCAGGGGGCCGCGCAGCTCGCTAAAACGGAGTCCAGAAGTGGAAAACGCAAGCCGCCCTCTCTTCACCTTCTCTTCCCGGTGGCTAAGAGCACAGGCTCTCAAGTCACCTGACCAGGTCCAGCGTTTCCCAGTGGTGTGATCTTGGCATAATCTCAGCCTATCTTTGCCTCAGTTTCCTCATCTGTGAATCGGAGACAAAGAAGTACTTACCATACCTGCTTGTGAAAATGTGGCAGTATTTGAAGATAAAAGGTAACAGTATTTGCAAAGCACTATGTAGTACATGATAGCGACATTTATTTTATAAAACTTCAGCCTAGGGCTGGTGAGACAGCTCAGCAGACTAAGGACCTGCTTTGGCAAGTGCAGGGACAGGGGTTTGATTCCCCGTCCTGCATGCCGCTCCAGCCTCACCCCTGGGGCCCACTAAGCCAGTGATTGAGTCTGGGCATGGTGGCACACACCTCTAATCCCAATGCAGGGGAGGCTGAAAACAGGAAGATCACTACAAGTCTGATCAAACAAAACTTGAGCCTTTCACTAAATCCAAAATTAAAATGTATTCATATTTCCATTATCATTCTTGGAAATATTTATTTAAATCCTCTTTCACAGATTTGCTTTTTTACACAAAATTAGCAGTAATATTTCCTCATGATTAAAGAAATTTTTCAATGAGAAAGCCAAATATGTGGTCTAAAAGATACCAATTTCTGTCAGAAGTGTTTAATAATAAATCACATGAAAATTTCCACTAAGTCCTATGCTGAGCTGTAAAAGGCTCAAGTCAACAACTTCTGACATTGCTAGTCCTATGGATAGCCCACTACTATTATGGACTACTGGATTATATTGGATTATTTTGCTGAATTCACACACCCACAATATTTAAATGGCAATGGAATACCCATCTCTGACAAAACTAAACAAAAAAAAGGAGATACAAAGGAAGGGCCATTTTGTATCTGTATATACAAAATAGCTAGGATAGATATACAGCTACTTTCTCCTAATTCAATGAGAAAAAAGATTTGTACTAAGAGTGGACAGGATATCATGTCTGCATCTTGTACTATGAATAACCACTATGAAGACAACAATATGCAATGTATTAATTATTGAAACTGTCCTATTAATCAGTTTTGAAACTGTCTCATTGCTATTTGTTTCTCAATTAAAAAAAATACAAAAAAAATTTTTTTTCACTAAATCCTAAGCAAAGATTCTTCTTCATGCTGTTTCTGAAGGTAATTGCAAATGTGAGGATTCAATAGAGAAAATCATCCAATTGGTTATGACTGGGACCACTTAAGTATTTAGATCTCTTTAATTAGCATCTTTGCTCCGTCTCTTCCTATGTGTGACTTCAAGTAGGTCACTACGCTTGAGTCTCCTCCTCCAGGTTTCTTATCCACTTAAAAAGGCTAGATAATAATACATACTTCAAAGGGCAAAAGTGGAGATTTAATGGCAAAAAAATTGTTAACTAGTAGCTCTAAAAAATGGATAGGTTAAGGATGTTCACTGCACTAAAAGCATCAAAAATAATAACTAAAAAGATAATAGGAGAAATAAGATTGATTTTTTTTTTCGGTACCGGGGATTGAACTCAGGACCTTGTGCTTGCAGGCAAGTGCTTAACTCTACTGTGCTATCTCCCTGGCCCTAATAGGAGAAATAAAATGTACTAGTCATTTCGTTAATTCGAAAAAGAACAGACCAAGTAACAGGAAAAAAAGCTAGATGAACCAAATAAAGAAGCCTGATAGACTTAAGCCCAAGGATATTAATAGTAATAACAGATGTGTTGAAATACTCCAACTAAAAAGAGAAATGATTCTCAAATTGGCTAAAACGCAGTTTAAGACTCGGCAGTAAACTGTCTATAAGAGATATGCTGTGTAAAGATTTAGACAGATTGAAAACGAGACAGACTCAAACAAATAAGTATAAGAAAGCAAGTAGATCAAGTACGCTGCACAATGGAGTATTCATGTGATTTTATAATGATCCAAGAGTCAATTTACCAGAAGGATAATCTGTATGCACTTAGTAACAGAATTTCGATACTATGAGGCAAACTTGAAAAAAAAAAAAAAAAATCACGGAGTTGTAGATTTCAAACTAATCTCCTGGTAATAGCTAAAATAAGTAGTAAAAAAATTAGTGAAGGTACCAAAGAGCCTTCATGAATTAGAATTGAGGCAATATGTAACCACCTAGGAAAATTTTTGTATGATTTATTTTTTTTTCAGTTTCCCCAAGATGGTACATAGCTAGCACGACTTTAGGTTTACACCATAGACATTTAAAAATATCAGGCTAAAATAAATAAATAAATAAATAAATAAATAAACTATCAGGCTTAGGGGCCGGGGAGATGGCTCAGTGGAATAAGCACTTCCCTGGCAAGTGCAAGGGACTAAGTTCAATCACCGCTTCCACCAAAATATAAATAAATTAAAATATCAGGCTTACCTGTCAGCCCAGTTGCAAAAGACTGATAGAGAAATCACGACATGTCTATCTGCTGACTTGAGCTAACTGGCATTTGCAGAACATTTACACCTGAAATGAATTCAGGTGCTGCCTGTGTGGTTTTTCAGCATTTTCTAAAACATACCAAAAAAATAAATAAATAAAATAAAAAATAAAACGTACCAAATACACACTTCAAATCAGTGTATTTTCTCATTTGTAAAAATGCTGGCATACGTCAGTGGCGTAAGAGGACAGAACACAGTAAGATTCTACGACACATCTAACTAGAAGGCCTGAAAATAAATAGGCGACAACAGTCCGTGTTGGTGAGGATGGAGAAGTATTTGTATTCTGCGGAGAGAGCTGCAAAATGACAGTTACTTGAAAACCTGGTTAGGAGTTTCTAATAAAGTGTAGGCCTACCTTACTTGCTCCAAGCTATTCTCCTAAGTACACACTCGTGAAAAATGCGTTTTCAGGTCCACACAATAATATGTTAAAGAATAGTCACACAGCTCTATCCCTAATAGCCAAAAACATGGCCCAAGTATATCTATTAAGTAACAGAACAAATTAGGATACATTCCTATTGTTGAATACTAGACAGCAATACATAAAAGTACAAACTCAGCGCCCCATAATAGAGCTGATTCACAGAAGCACAATACTAGACAAAGGAAGACGGAACCATAACTATTCCCCTCATGCGATGTTTAGACAGACAAATCCACTTCTGCAGTGACAGAAACCACAAGACAGTTGCCTGGAGGAAGGGGACTGCAGGTATGGCGAAACCTTGTGGAGGTGGCAGTGTTCTTTCCAGATCTGAGAGACAGCTGCAAGCGTGGACCTCCTGGGCTGGGTGCATGAGATGAGTTTGCTATTCAGTACGCAAATTACATATCAGTATACAGAAAAGATTAAATGGGATAGCTGTAAGGGAAATCACAGAATCAGCCCGCAAGTAGATTATAACTAGTATTTTATTCAATTTGCCTTCTTGTTACTAACATAGGATAAGTCAGTATAACTGCACACACTTTTTAGATAAACAAAAACAAATCAAAAAGGGCAGGTTGGAGAAGGGTGCCTGTGAAAGAATGGGAGAAAATGTGACCACAATTTCCTGAAAGTCAGACCCTGGAAAAAAAAATAAAACCCATAGAGCTTATGTCCTACAAATAGTCAGACGAACTTCATAAATGCTTACAAATTGCGTAGGCACTGGAATTTGCCACTGGTATCAGCTGTTTGCAAAGTGTTCAATTTAGAAAACAACAATCATACTGTTGTGCTTTTTTAATAAACATTTTAAAGGCACCAGAAAAAAAAAAGGAGATTTATTTTAAGAAAATAAATGGGTTAAGATTTAGGTCAAAATCCCAGAATGATTTGTGTTTGTCCTTAATTTGCTCCAGGAAAAAGGCTGCTTTGAGAAGCTCAGCGTCCTCTCGGGGCTCCCCCTCTCTCTCTCTCTGCCTCCCTAAAGAACACGGGCTGGCTGCACTAGGAGGAAGCGGTTCTTTCTGGGCAAAATAACAAGAAAAGCCTGTAGGTGCTCACCCAGGCGCAGTCATATCGATCCCCTAAATGCAATGCTGGAGCTAAAGGGAGACAGAATCAAAACTATAGTAGTTGCCTTACTATTCTTTTGAAAACAACAGGAAGGCTATATAGCTGTGCACAGAAAAGCATGTTTTAGGATGGCAAAGCAAAAAAGTGAAGAGAGCCCGGGGAGATAGCTGAGTGAAATAAGAGCTTGCCTGGCAAGTACAAAGTCCCAAGTTCGATCCCTGGTACCACCAAAACTGAAGAGGGAAAACACACAGTGAAGAAGCACTTGACACCTTCTGGGCGTGGAGGAGCTGGTGCAGTTCTGGGAAAGTCAAGGGCTTACTGTCTGTTTCTAAACACCTCCCTATAAAGAGCCCTTCCTGGTCCTTGTCATGGCCCAGGAAGTTTATATTTGTAATACCATGAAAAGGTACTGGAATTCTAGTGACTTAATTCTATCACTTCCAGTGCAACCTATGGAGAGAATAAAGACACTAAGGCATATTTGTAGTTATGGGGAGCCAGCGGGGTCCTAATTCCAGCCATGATGATGGCCATCTGGAACAAACCTGGGTCTGGCCTTATTAACTCATCAAGCAAAGAGTGGCTTGAGGATGAGTGACCGAGAGTGGTGCGAAGCCCATGAGTGCTAGGAATTGAGCTAGGTACGAGGCCTGAAATCACCCCTGTAACACACAGAGAGAAGGATATACAGAAAGAGCAAGGTGCATAACATGACTTGAGACAGTATCTAATGTTCTGTGGTCTGTGCTTCAGCTCTCGGGTGTAATCCTTCAAGCCCTGGGTAGTCAAAGGCTCTAGCCTAGTGAAAAGATGGAAACTTGGCTCTTCGTCCTGCCTTGCCACGTGGGTTCACACAAGGGAACAACAGGAGGCCCAGGAAACATGCTTGTCATCTTTAAAGACCACCCATCAGCACCTTGGCTGGACTGATATGCATTGCATAAAGCCAACTGAAGGAAAAACGAAAAATCCTAGCCAGTTCTACATAAGTCAATACATGGAAATAGGGTCAGGCCCAGCCAAAATGGAGACAACACTTCTCTTTCAAGGAAAGTAGCCCAGACAGTCCTCCACATCTCCCTGTACTCCATCAAAGAAATGAGCCACTTGCCCACCCACCCACCCACCCATCCACCCATCCACCCATCCACCCATCCATCCATCCATCCATCCATCCATCCATCCATCCATCTATCCATCCAGTATGTTCTAAGCATCCTTATATGCCAAAATTATTCTAAGAACTAGAGATGCAAGAGCAAGAATATGGACAAAGTTTTTGGAGAACATAATGTTTCTAGACACATATACAAAAAAGAGTTGGGTTTTCACAGGTGAGTCATTAACTCAAGTTGCTGATACAATCCTGCCTTCTTTCTTTATGTCACTCAGAAAAGACCAGGAATGAGTGAAGATTAAAGCTTCTATTCTTAGGAGGCAAACAGCCATGGTCTGTAAATATACACTAGGAAGAAATCATAACAGAGTATGGTGGCAACAGGGAGATATTCTGAGTTTTTACCCAGAACAATCAACTTCTAGGGGGATTAAGGGGTAGGAACCCAGCTAACAGTAAGGGTAGAATTCCCCACACAGGGTCTCAGTCTAGTTCACATCCACATTCTCTCGTGATATGGAAGAACCTCAATGATCCTTCTACTCTGGGAGGCATTTAATCCATGATCTTTGCACATAGGACAACGCAGTGCATTTAGACATGAGGCACCATTCACCATACTTCAGACTACAAAATTTTCCCACTTCATGTTGCCATATCAGAATTAAGAAAGCACACTGAATTCCAAGTAGGAAATTTACTGTGACTGTATTTTATACTCCAGTTCTAGCTGATTCTAAAAATGCAAGCAAATTCTTAAAACACTACATACTATGGTCCAACATAGTTTCTGGTCAGCTCAGATTAACATATGAGGCACCAGGAACAGGCAAGTTATCAGCTCACCTGAGAAGTAACAGTGCTTAACACTGACCAGATGCATATGGTGGGCCAGGCTTTGTTTCAAATGCTCTGACCTATGATACATGGAAACTACACAGCCATACTTCGTAGCAGGTTGTACGGATGAGCAGACAAAGAAACTGAGACTCCAAAACTCATCCAAGTTTGCACAATTAGCAAACAGAAGCCCAAACTCAGCAGAGCTACTCTAGAGACTAAACTCTGACACGGTGCTCTCACCCACAGTGCCTGTCAGGAGACAACTGATTCCTCCATCATTCTGGACCTGGACCAGGAAGCACTGGAAGGACTCGTCCCAAGCTGTCCAATACCCTATCATCTCATCATATCCACGAGCTGTTCTGGGCTAAGGCCTTCGAACAGTTGTTGCCAACCCAGAAAACTATCAAGAGTTTGTAGGGAATGAAATTATTGCATGTGGCTTAAAAAAAAAAAAAAAAAAAAAAAAAAAAAAAAAAGTAACTTCTAGGGTAGCCCAGTTAAGACAGCACAGTAAAATTGTGATTGGGTTGCCATGGATTACGGGATGGGGGAATGGGAGCTGGTGCTTGCCAGTCACAGAGTAAGTTCTGAGGCAGAGCGATTGTAATGGCTACATAGCAGGGTGAAGACGCTGAGCACAATCAACTCAAAATTACCAAGGGGGCAGGCATTGTATATGTACATTTCACAATGGTTGTATTTTTCAAGATAACTACTTGGCAAAGATAAGTAAACAAGAAATTGTTCTGTCATTTTTATTTGCAGAATTATCAAATGAGGAAATACATATTCAGGAATATTTGTGATAAATCTTATCAGAACTTGCAAGCTATTTTTTTTTTCTTAAGACTTAAAATGTCAAGCAATAAATAAGGAAAACTCTAATTGTGCAATCAATTTGTAGCTAACAGTTAGAACAGGTTAATGTTTCTCCTTATCAAAAAGTGTTCTCTGGTGTGGTGGCACACGCCAGTAATCCCAGCTACTCACAAGGCTGAGACGGGAGGATCACAAGTTCTAGGTCAGCCTGGGTAACTTTAGCTCTTAAGAAAAAAGGCAATGGCTGCAGCTCAGTGACAGAGTACTTGCCTGGCAAGTATTCTTGCCCTGGTTTTAATCCCTGTAGCACACACGTGAAAAGAGAAAGAAGGCCAAGGAGGAAAGTTTATCAAGTAAAATCTATAACTACAGTGAAATTTAACCACCTTACAAATCAACTTGACATTGTATATTCCCTGCATCAGTTCAAGATGTTAAATTGAACTTTCTACTTCATCTTTGCATCTTTGTGATTCCTAATAGTTTTTCTACATCTACAAAATCAATACCATTGATGGCTAGCACCTTAAAGTTTAATGAAATATGGTTTTAACATTAACAGATTACATTTGCAATGGAGTGCTATTGTCTTTGAGTGTTTTCACATTGATTTTGTTCCTCCTATAGCCTCCTCTCACTCAACAGCATCAGCATCCACCCACATGTCAGTGCCAGAAATGTAACAATTTCTTCTAGCTTTCATCTTTAGGTTCTACGCACTGTATTCGTTTCACAAAAATCTTCTTTATGCTGGCCACAGTGTATAGATGGAACTGCCAGAGAAGCCCCCTCCCTAGCCCTGCAGGACACCATGCTTGACTGTACCCTGCACGACCGTGTTCCTAACAGAGATCTGAGACTCCTACACAAATGGGAACACCTCAAACACCTCGCCACTGTGGGCACAGAATGCACAGAATGAAATCTGCAGTGAGAAGCCTGGGCGAGGGCTGCCCGCCCTTGCTTTCTCCTCTCCCACCTCTTCAGGAGATCCCAGACACACGCAGGACCTCTTGGTGATGTCAGATTACAGCAGTTTTATACCTCTCCTCTCCTCTCCTCTCACTAGAAGTCATCACTACGACCTCAATTTTCCAAGCACAATTACCAAAGCACAGAAGAGGAGGCCATTTCAGGTACCCAGAGTGGACAATTGTATAGATGACATGCTAGAAGAAAAAGGAAAATTTCTTAAATTCTGGCATCATACATCTCTGGACAGTAGTAGATTCAGAACAAAAGTAGCTGGATCTACATTCATACAGGTCGTAGCGCTCCACGCTTACAAACCTGAGCGAGGAATAACTGCAGAGGAGAAGAGAACCTGGCTCGAAGGCCTGGCATCTGCCTTGACCCTCCGTGGCTACAGGTCCACTGGTCCAGTTTTGTGAAGAAAGACAAGCAGAATGATCTGAGATATTGAAAAACGGGGGAACGGGAGCTGGTGCTTGCCAGTCACAGAGCAAGTTCTGAGGCAGAGCAGTGATGGTTACAGAGCAGGGTGAAGACACTGAGCACAATCAACTCAAAAGGAGCTCAGGTGCAGGGCTCACCTTCTCCCTCTATTATTCCCGACAGCAGACATCGCCCATTAATGCCAGCATTCTTTCCCAAATTCCCTTCTCATCCCAGTTTCCAAGCCCTGCTGCCACTCCAACAGACCAGGGCTAGTGTGTGCACATACACATGTACGTACACACACATGCACCATATACACACACGCACATACATGTTCAGCTGTTACCTAGCTTCTGAGGTACTCACCTCAGCACACCTTGCTGCACACTGTTTCTCAGTATCTTCCTATTACGTAACCTTCATGGAAAAAAGAAGTATGTGGAATTTATTTAAGTTTCATATTTAAAAGCATGATTTTACTCCTTCAGGTAGCCATTTGTTTGTAGTAAAAAAAGTATTATAAACAATCTAGTGCTGGGAGAACATGACTTTATCCAGCCTGGTTCCGAATGCCTGGGCCTCGGCAAGCTTCTGCATACCTGAGTGAGGGGCACAGCCTGCCCTGCTCTGAAAGCCAGAGGCATGCTCTAAGAAGCAGCCACTCCTCGCAGACTGATGCTGCTTAAGAGGCGGAAAAAAACATTTGATTTACAGACATAAGAAAATGTCTGTGCTACTTCACTGTGATCCCAGAAAAGTACAGTCTAGGAGACATGTACACACACACACACACACACACACACACAAACACACACACACACACAGGGGGAGAGGGAGAGGAAGAAGAAAGAGGAGGAAGGGAAAGGAAGCAGAAGAGAAGGAAGAAATAAGAGAAAGAAGGAAAAGGGGCCAACGAGATAGCTCAGCGGTCTAAAGCGCCTGCTTAGGCAAGCTTAGGCAACCGCAGGCACCGGGGTTTGAGCCCCACCCCCAGGGCAGGCTGAGCTGGACATAAAGGAAAAAAAAAAGAAAGAAAGAAGAGAATGAGAAGGTGAGGAGGAAGTTGATGGGGATGGAGGGCAGGCAGCAGGAGAAGGAATAGAAGAAGGAAGAAAACCAAGAAAGGAGAAGGGAAGAACAAGGTTTGTTGCTGTTGTTGCTTTGTTTGGGGACATGGTCTCTCTGTGTATTGTGGGCTAGCCTCGAACTCATGGCAGTCCTCCTGCCTCGGCCTCTGAGCTGGGATAACAGGTGTGTGCTGCCACACCCAGTGAAAACCAGGTATTTACGCAGTCCTGCTGTGTCTGCCCCGTCTCACCCACACCTCGCCTTGCTAATTCCCACCTGCTGGAACTCCACTCCAGAGCCAGTTCGGTAAAAGTTCTTCTGACTGTCCTTTCTGCTTAGATGCTGGACAGAGCACCATGCACATCCATCCATCAGTAAAAATATATCTGTGGCATTATGTGTCCTCTGCATTACAGACTGTCAGTTCCTTGAGGAGTCTTAAAACTTGATATCCATAGTGCTTAGCATAATCCTTGGCATGTAAATGCACAATAATAAATATTAACCACTTTTTGCATTTTTTTCCTATGAACACTACTTTATAAAATATTGTCTATAATGATACTTTAAATTACATAATTAGTGTTATGGTTTGTGGCTCGTTGTCTCTCCAAAGCCTCATGCAGTCTTGGGGCAGCTTCTGGAGTTTGCGATTGGTTCCTGATCCATTGCCGGGATTGCAGGTGTGAGTGCGCTGGGGCAGATACTGAGCACACATATGCAAGGAAGGGGGACAGGCTACTTAGCTGCCTGTGCTGCGGCCCCTCCCTTTGCTCTCTTTGCTTTATGTTGCTGCGAGGAATGGCTGCCCTCTGCCATGTGCCACTCTGCCTTGGAGCCAGCTGAATACGGACTGAAACCTCCACTAACTGTGAGCTAATTAAACCTTTCCTTCCTTCATTTTGGGTGTCGGGTATTTGTCCCATCACCAAGAGAAGAGTAAGAGACAATTAGTCGTGTTTCCAATTTATTGATCAAAGACATTTTATTTAACCATCCCCATACATATAGGGAAAATGTTTTAGGTTTAAAAATTTCTTGTTAATTTGGGTTGTTACTATTTTGATCTGTTCCTATGGATGTATACACATTTTAGCTAAGGGTGTAGGACCCAATCCTGTTGGAGGAACCCTAAACTGACAATCCAAAATCTGGAGTGTTGGGGCTGGGGAGATGGCTCAGTAGAATAAGTGCTTGCTTGGCAAGTATAAGGGTCCGAGTTCAATCCCCAGTTCTGGAAAAAAAAAAAAAAAATGGCAGTTTCTCTTGAATATAGTGCTTGCCTGCAAAATCTGGAGTGTTCTAAAATCTGAAACTTCTTAAGTGACACAACACCATAAGTGGGAAATGCTACACTATGAAAGTGGATTTTGTATGCAAGATGATTTCCAATATTCAGGTGACATGTATAAGGTGTATATAAAACATAAGTAAATTTTATCTTTAGAATTAGGTCTCATCTCCAAAATATCTTATGTATATGCAAATATTTCAAACTCCAGAACACTAGTCACAAGGAATTTGGAGAGCAGCTACTCATCCTATATTAAAAACGTACATGTATCATTGCAAAGTCATTCACAGGGCCGAGAGTACAACATTTCCCCACTTATCCTAAAGTCATGCAATCCTGACTAAAGGATTAGAGAAAGGGCAGCTGAAGAAATCAAGTTCAACTTCCTACTTTAAAAGTAAGCCTCTTAGGGCCAGTCAAATAGCTCAGTGGGTTAAAGTGCTGCAAGCAGGCACAGGGGCCGGGGGTTTGATCTCAGGTCTGCCGTGCCGGCCCCATCCCCAGGGCGCAATGAGACGGCATTTGAGACTGGGCATGGTGGCACACAGCTGTAATCCCAGCACTTGGGAGGCCGTAAACAGGTGGATCGCTATGAGTCCGATCTAGTAGTGAGACCCTGAACACCCTGTAGACCCTTCCCTAAAATACAGATGATGATGATGACGATGATGATGATGAAGAGGATAAAAGTAAGCCTCTTTTGAAGAGCCCTGCAGGACCCACAATGCTGTCTGGAGCCCTGAGGACAGGGGTGCTCACAGCCTCACACTCCCCACTTTAACCTATGCTGACTGCCACTCCCACAGGCCAGGCACAGAGGACAGCAATGGAGGACACAGCTGGCACAGGGCCCACCCAGTAGCGCAAAGCAGGTCCAGGGTAGAGACATTTCCATAAATCTCATGTGAAGATGGTGAGCCACGCTAGGTTCTCTGGGCAGCAGAAACCGCTTCATTCCACGCAGATCCACTTGGGAGCCGGCTCTGAACCGCTTTCACCTCAAGTAACTGCTCAGATATCAAAGAGCCAGGACTGTGCAGAAAGACCAGAATTTCTTGCTTTCCACAAACTAATGAAAGACTGATCCCCCTTACTATGCCCACCACTTATAGAAAACCAGGTCTAACTCACAAAGGTCTGGACCTCAGTGCGCCACTTCCTTTTTAAGTCCAAAGCTGCCTGTGAGCTGTGGCGATGAAGAAGGGAAGCACTCACGGTAACGGGTGGGGCGGATCCCCGCACAGACTCTGCATTGTATTCCATAAATTCTCAGGATAACTGAATACCTTATCAAGGACATCCATCTAATTAATTTTTTACATATTAATGGAACTCATTTATCAAATAGTTTCATTCCTGTAAAGAATATTTTATTTTTAAAATTAACACTGTAGAATTTTTAAAGAAATTCAAGTTGTACAACATATGAAATTTCTGGCTGATTATTTTTATAACTCATGTAAATAGAAGCAAGAAAATATGCTAGAGTTGATTTAACGTTGGCCATATAAGTTATGCATAAAAGATTCAAATTCTACTTCTAGAATCTTTGGTTAGTCATGCGTTCTGTGAACTTTGAAAGCTTTGAAGATGTGCTACAATCTCAATATGGTTTTAAACCATTTTATGTAATTAAGACTGGGAGAAAACCAGGGGGAGAAAACAAAAGAGATCAAAAATAGCTGCCTTTGTTGTGGACTCAAAACAGACCCTAAGTCTGATTCTCTGGGCTCCAAAAAGAGCTCAACGACAATGAAGTTCACCTGTTGCTGAGGTTCATCTGCTACTGCTGTCAGAAGCCAGACCATCTTAAGAGACCTATCTTAAGAGGGACTGTCTTAAGAGGCCCACAAGCCATGCCCTGACTGCTGAGGCAGCCACTAGAAGTGAGACTGCACTCTGAGGGGGAGGCCCCAGAGCTCAGACTCAGCTTCCCAGATGCTCCAGTAGAGCTGAACAAACGGTGCTGGGCCTGCCTCCTCCCTCTGGCCGGTCTGTTATCTCTACCTGTCATCTCCATGAAGGAGGTCTGAGTAACCATGACTAAAACAAACCCAGCCTATTACTGGACATTGGCATGGGTCTCTTTGTCCTTTCCAACCCTGACCTTCCTTCCAGTCATCGTCATCTTGGTTTAACTGTAAGTGAGATATATTGTTCATGTACAGATAAAATCCTATCAACATAAAAAACGTCTAGAGACACTGGCTACACAGTGTCCAATAGCTTTGGGTCTATAGATAGAGCCAGGCCTTGTATATGTTACATAAAACTCAGCCTCCGTATTAAAAGAAAAAAAAATCCCTCGGCAGTACAAAAGGCAAAAAATGTTTCCCTATACAGGTAAGTTTTGAGTTCAAAAAAATACAAGTAAAAAATAACTTGCGAATGTCACTGTTCACTCAGAAGGTGTAACTAGAAAAATATGCCAAGCTGTACTTACACATTACTTAAAAGCACTGACAGTAGAAATAAGGTATAATATGGTTCTCATAAGTTCTCAAAAGTTAGAGATAACTCTAACTAAAGCTAGAGGGACTTATAGCAAGCTATCAGACTCCATAAATAAAGGGATATAAAAGTCAGTTGGGTTACAGTCCCTAGTCTTTTAAAAAGTTTATACATTTACCTGTTAGCTCAAATGCTCATGCTTTGATTATATATGCTCTAATTTCTCAAAAAAAAAAATGTGTTCTTTCCTAGAAAATATCAAAGCCCAGGTAATCATGCAGGCAAAATCTATAACAAATATGCAAGATTAAGATTCCTTTTACTGGGATCCCCTAGATTTTGTCTATGGAGACACATACTAAGGTCCTAACTAACTGTCCACCTCAAACAGCCCAGGTGAGCTGAGCCTTCTCGGGGTTTTCTGCCTCATTACAAAAGAAGCTATCTTCATGTTCCTTGGGCAGGGCTACCTGCAAGAGGCCTTAAACAGTCAGACAGGGCTAGACCCTCAAGGAGACAGCATGGTAGACAAGATACGTTACAACTGTGAGAGAGATGGATGCTCCCCACTGTGGGCCAGACCTCAAGACAAAAGAGGAAACTCCCTAGCTGATATTACAACTCGAGAGGTGACACAAAAACCAATGGAGCCACTGGAGATATTGCCTGTCCTCCCAGCCCAAGTTCTAGAAAAACCCACCTACTTAGACTCTGTTGTTAATTAATGCTCCTTGTTGTTTTGAGTAGATTAACAGTGGTGATCCCATCTCTAAATAATTTGATATTACATCACCACAAAAGGGACCACAAGTGTGTAAGACTCAAAAAATTTAAACATATGCTATGACATTTAGTGTTGTTAGAAACCTTTTCTTTGGCAAAATAGCAGAACAACATATAAAACAATTGGGGTATAATATAGCCAAAGAAAAAAATTGGCTCTGGAGATTCATCAAAAGAAAAATTGGGGACTATTCTTGATGTCTCCTTGTATAAATGACCTGATATATCTACCTCAATTGGACCTGTTCTCCTGTTTCTCTTGGCCCTGACTGTTGGACCCTGTTTCATAAACTGTTTAACTAAGTATGTTCAACAAAAAATCAAGGCTATCAAGTTAATGGTGCTTAGAGCTCAATATCAGCCCTTAAAAGTAACCAAGAAAACAATGACTCGATTCCTGGATAAAACCAGTAGGGAATGTAATGGGTCAACTGAATTTTGTGCTTATAACTATGGAGAACTATTAGGTTTCCTTATGCTTCCTATTATCTACTCTAAAGAATGTGTTCTTACTCTTTGTTCAAGGCTGTTTAGTAACAACTGTCTTCCTCCCCTCCCCAATCTAATTCCTGTAAACATAGTAAGCTTAAGATGTATCTTGTAAAAATAGCTTGCTCAACAAGCCCCCACATGGGCAAGTTGCACATATCGCTGAACTGTGAAAGACCCCTTAGTCTTGTGATTCTCTGCTTTAAAAACTCCTTGCTGCCTGGCTGGGGGCCTCTCAGTCTCCTCTTGCATGAGAACTGACTGCCAGCCCTGAGCTCAGTCATAAGAGGATCTTTTAAATTCCAATCTGGCTTCAGATCTGGCTCCTATGCTGAGCTGACCCATAACACTGAGACAATTTTATTCTGAAGTATTTTTGAAGTTCTATTCTGAGGTCAGAAACATGGTGAATACAGTGGAGACAGTGTGGAACTCAGGAGTCAGAAAGGCAACTTTGTCATTGTTCAATGTTCACAGGATATCAGCACTCCATTCATTATAAAGCAAACTTAAAAAGTGGAAGATTATTAGGCCAATGGCCAAAAATTAACAGGGAATAAAACAGTAATAAAAATAACAAAGATTTACATAGATTCCACCAGGTCTCAAGCACTGTTCTAAGCACTTCATAAATCGCTAAGTCCTCAAACTACTCTATGAGGGTGGAACTAAGACTTGTGCAGGGAGGGTGGCATCATGGGTAAGTTTTTCTCTCATAAATATATTATATATTATTGGATTTACAACTTTAAAACAAGATTGTGTTGTTCAGTGTTTCTATTTTGCTCAAAATCAAGTCATGCTTTAGTTATACACAGTTATCTACTCATTCTCTATTTTCTCTGCCCATTATAGAAAGAGGGGGAGAGAGAGAGGGAGAGAGGGAGAGAGGGACAGACAGACAGACAGACAGACAGACAGACAGACAGACAGACAGACAGACAGACAAAGGGTTCCAGGCTTTGGCGATCAAGCTATGTACAATGTTCCCTTTTGTGAACAGAAAGTAGTGCTAATGCTGCGTAAAACTCATAATAATGTGATTATACAATACAGCATATTATTCGCTATCCAAAAGAAATTTTTGCAGGAATGACCATAGTGGAAACATAATCATTACTCTCAGGACAGGCTACCTAATCATTTTGTGCTAAAGTGAAACCATAAAGGTTCGCCCTTAGCCCTCTGTCTAGCAGAATAGTGGCATTTGATTTTATTTTGTTTTAGAAAATTAATAAAGATTTCTTTCAGGAATCAATGTTTCTAGGAGTTATTACATTTGATGAATAAAAACTGAACCCAGAGCACATAAAAATAATATTTTAAACATAAATAGCACCATTGAGCTTGATGGTCCGCCTCACTCATTCTCCATTATTTTGAAGATAGGTAATCTCTGGAGCTTATTTCTCCACAGAATCCATGTCCTCTCTTCTGAAAATTGTATTTTTAATTTCTTTACATTATTTAAAGGAATAAGCTAACTTTTACTTCTGAGGTTCCTGACATTCAAACCTAAAAATTATTAAGAGAAAATGCTTGATATTAAATGACTGTTATTTTTATGCAATAATAAGTCTTCATCAATTTTGTACTGCTATAACAAAATATCAGAGCCTAAGAAATATATATATATATATATATATATATATATATATGTAGTTTACTCAGCACTCCATTCTAATGGCTGGAAAGCCTCAACAGCACAGCACTGCTCTGCCAAGAGCTTCTCACAGCATGGCAGAGGAGCAGACCAAGAACCAAGAGCTGAAAACCCACCACACACACGAGTCCCACATAGGAGGCAACCTTACTTTGTAACAACCTGTTCTCAGGACAATGACCCAGTCACTGCTTCCAAACAGCAGGAATCCATTTCTGGGGTGAAACCCCACTAGCTAACTGCCATCTGCCATACACCAACCTTCCAGCACATGAAATCTCGGGGGACAAACTGTATTTAGATTATAATTTCTTATAGTTCTGGTGAAACAAAATAGAGGTACTTCCCTAACATTGTGAATTCAATTTAAATATATACACTGACAGATTTGTTGGGGTAAAGCTGTCTGTACCTCGGGTACCTAAGACAAGACCACTGTTTCTCATGAGTTTGGACAAGCTCAAACTCATGAAGTGTGCTCTGTTCATTTGACCATCACTTGAAATAATATAGACAGTTTCCTCTCATTCCCTGCATAGTCACAAAGGCATGCTGTACTGCTAAAGATTAGATATTCTTTTCTAATATTTTGAGCTCCTCTTAAACTCTCCACAAACTTACTCATATGCTGATTCTATAAATACGTGATTATTGTTGTCGCTGTTGTTTTGGTGCTGGGAATCCAACTCAGGACCCTGTGCTTGCCAGGATAATTGAATGAGTAAATGTGCCACAGGTGCTGAGAGTTCTTCTCACCCATAAGGTAAGAGAGCTCCACCTGACCTCAGCCTTTGTCTATTGATTCTTGTCTTCTTCATTCCTCATCATCTTCCCTCTAGAATTTCAAGAGCTTCACTGAAAGTGACAGTCTGGCACCTAAAACAGGAACTGGAGTACAAGGAAACTCATTACTTCACAGGTCAGGGGACATCTCGGACTGCATGTGCAAACAAGGGAGAGAAGTGTATTGATTTCATCACATGTAAAATATGGGGCCTTTGTACATAGAAATTCTTGTTTTATTATTAAAAGCAAAAGGTTCAAATATAAAGATTTCATATCAACAGTTTCTCATGTTTGTAAAAAAGATATGTTGTCTATTTCTAGAAGAAGGAACTATAAATTTCATACTTGAGAGGTGTTAGGAAAAGAGCTTAGAGCAAGGCTAGAGAAGAAAAAACAGCACAGATCTATCTAGCTCTCTACAGACTTTTAAAGGGCTATTTAATGGGGGGAAAATAATACCTTCCACTCTTCTCACCACTTATTACAGACCCTTAGGCAGAGGAGAAACACAGCTGATGGGCACAAGCCAGCAGCAGGAGGAGAAAAACAAAGAGCTCCACCAAGCCTGAAACCTGGCCAGGATAAAGCAGGTCAGAGGAACCAAAACACCTGTTTTCAGTTGTGCCAGCCACAGTGGGGAGTATTGGCTATGTGCTCTGGCTGGGGCACCCAGTGGCAACTGCACCCCTGTCCCAAAGCCTACGGACAGCCATGACTTGCCTTTTCGGAGCCTCAAGTAGCCCAGAGTGCACCTGTGCCCACCCTTTCTTTCAAACACATAGGGCTGCTGCATCTCCATCAGAAAGGTCAGGTTCTACTTGGTCCCAGCTCTACCTTCAGTATGTGTCTAATTTTTCCATAATCTCCCATCACTGCATCAGCCTCTCATAGGAAACTTTTTGGCTGTAGTCATAGCAAGCCAAGAGCGAGGGGACGTGGAATGCAGCCCCAGCAAAAGACAACTCCCAGACACCAGCAAAAGCAGTCTACAAGTGGTAATAGTAACTCAAATTACATTGAGTCTTACAGAGAAAATGCTATTAGAAAAAAAGGCATGAGCATATGGCAGGGCTGTGGAGATGAATGAGCTGTAAGCCACAAAAAGAACATGAAAGTTGCCAATGTTCTTAACACAAAATAAAATGCAAAAAAAGTTATTATAGACAAAAGGTTCTGACTGCTTCCAAATTCTTTTTATAAGAGATCTCTGCTAATTGACAAAAAATTCTAACTGATCTATTTATAATTACAATCTTCTGAAACTATAAATGAGTTATTATAATTCAATATGGCCAAAAATTAGACTACACTCTGATTTTTTAAGCAAATTGTGTATTTGTTTGTTATATGTCTGCATTCAAACTGTAAATAGCTGGTTTATTTGAGCTCAACAAATTTCATTTTACTTTTTTTTATTTTTGAAACATTTGTCTGTAATTTAATTTGGCTTATAGATAAATATCACCAAAATTAAAGAAATACTTCCACCCAAATTGCCAGCTGGTCAACATGATGTTAAAATTAATTTTATAACCATAATGCATATTGTTCATGTATTATGACTTGAGTATCTCCTAGTTCAAAAATAGTGTGTCAAATGCTGTGATCTGGTTCTCATAAGTCATCAAATATTGTTAAGATAATTAAAGAGAAAATCCTTGGGCTGAGGTAAACTGTGTGACAGGACTCCAACTGATGAATAATAAAGCAGCTGCCTAGAAATAATTATCCAGTCCTGGTTCTTTAATGGGAAGCCCCAATGATCTTTATAGCACTATGGGAGACACCCTAATCAATGTTGCTCAAATTATATTGTGATATGTTTATACTGATCATTGTTATAGGATCAAGTTTTCTAGAAATAAGACAACAGGTTTTCTAGTTTAAAGATTTTCTGGTACAAAGGTAAATTGAAAAACAAAAGTTTTCATATGGCTATGATAATTGTTGTTAATATCATATATTAAATGCATTCATACCTTCCACATATACACAGGCCTTCTAAAATGTAAAACAGAGACTGTTTATGGTGGTAAGACTTTTCTGTCATATTCAAACATCTGCCTTTCTTGTGTGCTCCAGATTTTGTGTGTGTGTGGTACTAGGGTTCGAACTCAGGACCTTGTACTTGCCAAACACACACTTATTCCACTGAGCTATCTCCCCGGTCCCCATCCACTTTTTTTTTTTTTTTTTTTTTTGTCTTTGTGTACAGTCTTTATTTTAAATATTTGTTAAAGCACCATGAGTGCTCCTTAGGACATAGTAATGACTGCCCCCTACAGAAACAGGCTATGTACAGAACTTTACAGAACACAGGCAACACGAGCTGTGGCCGGCTGCTAAGCAGAGAATGCAATTCGAGGAGAGAAGAGAAGAGGAAGAGCCCCTGTGAGTCAACTTCAGCTGCCATCAGAGTGTATCTTGTGCTGGTCACAAACTACTGGTTCTCATTTTGGAGGGTCTGGCTACAAGTGTAGGAATTTCATTTCCCTGTCGGGCTACAACCCTGGCTGAGGTGCCATCAGATCAATGTCACTCAAGTTCCTGGCCAGCCAAACTCCTGCAGCAAAGAGTCCCAAATTGAGGATCAAGTTCCTCCAGAAGTCATTCTTATCGGTGGCAAAGCGGCAGATGCCCCACAGTCAGTCTCCCATGTTGTCAAGAATTTCGGGGGTTTCATTTGCCAAGCCAGCAGCGCCCACCAGGACCCCGCTGGAAGCCATACCAGCACCTCCGACCCATCCAAATATTTTTGATATGAGGTTCATATCAATCGAAGATGAGATTACCAGTCAGATAGTATTATTTTAACAAAAAATTATGTGATATGTATGCTATGTATGTGCCACTGCACTTAGAGATACTTAGACATTAAACAGTCTGGAATACATCATACTCTTCAATGACATCCTGTTAAAGGACAACAAAGTAGGTGAGAGCTTCTTAGATACTAGGAAGAGATAATTCAAAAAAAATTATGCTATGTCAATATGGCGATTTAAGTGTGTTACAAAAATGTCATCATGATTGTAATGCTGAGATTTTTCTGTATGGCTTTTGATGTCAATTTTGCTCCATAAAACTATTGCTAACATTCTACAGTGATTCAACATCCATGATTGGAAAAAAAAATTTCTCTAGCTATATTTTATATTTCAAAGTGCTCAATTTTCCAATAAAATTATTATAGCTAAACTCACTGCTCCCATTGCAATGCTGATTTCATTAATCTTTTTCTCTGGATATTCGACAGCTAAGCTCTGGAGAACAAAAACTAGGAAGCTAGGGGGACTGTGAGGACAGCCAATATTTTGGCCCTCGCCCCCCAAGATATGAGGATATGAGAAAACCTTTTCTGTAACAGCCTACAACACTACAGAGTTATGCAACCTCCTGACCAAGGAGATTGGTGAGCCCTGGAACTAAAAAAATACAGTGACTAATAATTTTTTAAAATATATAATGTATCAAAAGAGGGTCACTAGAGAAAAATCTCCCAAGCTTTCACAAAAAAAAAGCAATTTTGTCATACAGAGGCTGTGACTCAGTCAGATAGCTGACACTGACAAGAGAACTGAGAGGCACTATACAGTTCCACAGTAAATTCTGAGGAGACTTAACTGACCTTTAACTGATAGATAGCAAGAGGTTAACTTTCATTAATATAAGTTGCAGTTTAACTTGGTCTTAAACATCCAACAGAAATGTATAACCAGGAGATATTTGAAACAGTGTCACATTAACAAGTTAGATATAGGAAAGGACTCCAATCACTAACACTTCCTGGTAGTCTAAAGCTACACTAATAGTTAACCACTGTTGTGGTTTATTGATTTAGAAGGTCACTATACAATCTATATAAGCTCAGCAAAAACCTTCAAATTCTTTAGGTAAAATTGGCTAAAGCTAGAGACTTGTGGTAAAACATCAGACTCCGTTTATAGAGAAATTTAAGAGACAGTGAGTTACAATCACTATCCTAGTCCCATAAAAAGTTTCTAGACTTGGCTCTTTCTCAAACCTGCTTTTTTATTTGTAAAATTCATGCTGTAATTATACATGCTCTAATTTCTCAAAAAGTTGTTCATTCTTGCCTATAGGCCACCAAACTCCAAGTGATTATATAGACACTATCAACAATAAATATGCGATCCGGTGTCCGCCCGCCCTCGGCTCCGCCGCCTCCGAGATGCTGTCCCGGACTCGCTGCGTGTCCCGGGCGTTCAGCCGCTCGCTCGCCGCCTTCCAGAAGGGGAACTGCCCTCTGGGGAGACATTCCCTGCCTGGGGTCTCCTTATGTCAGGGACCAAGTTACCCTGACAGCAGGAAGATTGTCATTGACAGTAGTAGCATCTTCAGTGTTCGATGCTTTAGAACTACAGCTATGTGCAAGGATGATGTGATTACAGTCAGTACCCCAGCATTTGCGGAATCTGTCACAGAGGGAGACGTCAGGTGGGAGAAAGCTGTTGGGGACACAGTTGCAGAAGATGAAGTGGTTTGTGAAATTGAAACAGATAAGACGTCTGTGCAGGTTCCATCACCAGCACATGGTGTGATTGAAGCTCTTTTGGTCCCTGATGGAGGAAAAGTTGAAGGAGGCACCCCTCTCTTCACACTCAGGAAAACTGGTGCTGCTCCCACTAAGGCCAAGCCAGCTGAAGCTCCTCCTGCAGCCCCAAAAGTAGAGCCTGCAGTGTCAGCAGTTCCCCCTCCCTCTGCTGCCTCCATACCTACTCAGATCCCCCCTGTGCCCTCCCCCTCTCAGCCTCCTGCTAGCAAACCAGTCTCTGCAGTTAAACCCACAGCCGCACCTCCCCTAGCTGATCCAGGAGCTGGCAGGGGTCTGCGTTCAGAACATCGGGAAAAAATGAACAGGATGCGGCAGCGAATTGCTCAGCGTCTGAAGGAGGCCCAGAATACGTGTGCCATGCTGACCACTTTCAATGAGATTGACATGAGTAACATCCAGGAAATGAGAGCTCGGCACAAGGACGCTTTCCTAAAAAAACATAACCTCAAACTGGGCTTCATGTCTGCGTTTGTGAAGGCCTCGGCCTTTGCCTTGCAGGAGCAGCCGGTTGTAAATGCAGTGATTGATGATGCAACCAAAGAGATCGTGTATCGGGACTACATTGACATCAGTGTTGCGGTGGCCACTCCTCAGGGTCTGGTGGTTCCTGTCATCAGGAATGTGGAAACTATGAATTATGCAGATATTGAACGAACCATCAGTGAACTGGGAGAAAAGGCCCGAAAGAATGAACTTGCTATTGAAGATATGGATGGTGGTACCTTCACTATTAGCAACGGGGGCGTGTTTGGCTCGCTCTTCGGAACACCCATCATCAACCCTCCTCAGTCTGCCATCCTTGGCATGCACGCCATTTTTGACAGGCCAGTGGCTGTGGGTGGCAAGGTGGAGGTGCGGCCTATGATGTTCGTGGCACTGACCTACGACCACCGGCTCATTGATGGCAGAGAGGCTGTGACTTTCCTCCGAAAAATCAAGGCAGCAGTAGAGGATCCCAGAGTCCTCCTCCTGGACATTTAGGAGGAGGCCACACGCCCTACGAATCAATCGTGCAGGAACTGAAAGCCAGACTTCTCCCTGTCCCCCACGGGTCCCAGGCAGGCACCTCCTATTGGCCGCAGGCAAGGAAGCCAGGGCACTGTGTAACCAGCATCACAGATCTTTTGTTATCGCAGCCAGACTCTCACACCCTTCTCTTGCCTTCAGATACCTTCTCGCTTAGGCTTGAGAGAGAACTGTAGCGGATGCTCATTAATATTCTCGCTTTTCTTTTGTTAGCCCTCCGCAAAGATGATTTTGCCTCTCCCCACTACCATGTACCATAGTGAAACCACTGGGGACCATGTGACAGTTTCCATCTTTCCTGGCTGTGTACATGCTCACCAGATGCCACCTGTGTGGAGGTATTGAATGCAGGCAAAGAGCTGCTGCTTTGCTTCTTGAATGGCAACGTCATCTCCAGTTGTCACTGACTTCAAGATGCCTCTTCTACCTCTTCCAGGAAGCACAGGCCAGGGGAATGCGGGTGGGGGCTATGCTGGCGGGGGGTGGGGCAGAGTCCCCATGAAGTCACCACAGTCAGAG
>NW_004524583.1:28197672-28216667 GCF_000260255.1 Octodon degus
GCTGCTGGTTAATGTGAATCCTACTCTCTCAGACGCCATTCAACAGCCTCTGCTTCCCATGCCACCTTATAAAATGCATCTGCTTTGTGCACACTATTCACTTTAACCCAAAAACTGGCTTAACAAACAGTTAAACAGTGCTCTTTATGCATAATTCATCTTCTCTCACTCACTATGGAGGTTAACCACCAAGAGTTACACCCCAACCATCTCTGGCATACAGACATCATTCATATTCCTGAGTTTGATTCTCTCTACTGGGTCTATGTTTCAGTAAATACTTCCTCAGGATTCACCATGCTTTTGCCCATACTAGCAAGGTGGCTGGACATGTCATTGCTCATTGCTTGGATGTTTTTGGTACCCTTGGCTGCCCCCAGACTTGAGACTGACAATAGCCCCATTTATGCTTTCTGCATTTCCTTAACCAGAGGAATTTCCTATAACTCTCAAGGTCAAGGAATTATTAAATGTGCTCACCATATGCTCAAACTTCAATCACCAAAACAAAAAGGGGAATTCTTCTCTATAAATTCACAACCCATAACAGACTTCAGTTGGCATCATATTCTAATAACTTTTTAATCCTACTCAGGATGAGACTATAGCCGAAATGTAATTCAATCAGGTTAAGAAAAGAAGCTAGGAAAGGCGTTTTTCTGTTGCCATCTCCTGGGCATTCTGGGTCAATTAATTGGTCTAGATTGGGTATGCTTGTTTGTTTTTTGTTTTGGGGGTTTTTTTGTTTTTTCGGTTTTTGGTGGCCAGAGCATCCTGCCCTAGGGACAGTGCTGGCACAGCATGTGGTGCCAGGGATCAAACCGGGATTCCGGTGCTTGCCTAAGCTTGCCTAAGCAGGGACTTTAGACTGCTGAGCTATCTCACCAGCTTGGAAGAGTCCTTTGGAAGGATCTTAATACTGGACAATGGAGGAGACCTAGCCCAGTATTTACATAGGGCCAAGAGTATGCCTATGTCTTTCCAGAGAACACAGAATAGTCTGTCTGGTCACCACAACATGCTTTCCAGCAGTATCATCAATCCAAACCCCAAAAAGGAGATGGCCCCACCTTTCCAGATGCCTCAGAGACCACAGCATAGCCAAAAGAAGGAATGGGTCCATACCCAATCTAGACCAATTAATTGACCCAGATTGCCCAGGAGATGGCAACTAAGAGCAGGAATCCTAACAACCCTGCTCCTACTTTCCTGGCTATGTTCACCCTGGTCTCTTTTTAGGTAGCAGCTTCACATGGTACTGCCTATTTAACATTTTTTCCTGATCCACCTTAGTCCATTACTTTGAAAGACTCCTGCTTCCTTATCTGTTTTTTCACAAATCAATCCCAATTTCTTGGATATTCTTCAAAAATATTTATCACTTAATTATACTGGTCAAGTGGCTGCCTTCCTCTCTGTGTTGGATCGTCTTCTCTGTGCTTGTCTACTCAAGTTATAACATAAATGTAATTACCCATAATTCATCGGGAGTCAGCCATGATGAATTCCTCCTAACGAATTTCAATCTGTCCTCAAAAGCCACCAATTATTCCCATCCGCTTACTTTGTCCACAGTACCACTCAGTGTGTGCCACAAGAAAAGCTGGTGCCCTGGGAGGAATGCTGTAGTAATCAATTTAGCATGACTACCACAAATGAGACTACTATGGATTCATCCCACATTGTGCATAATATTTTAGGGCATTATCTGTCTTTAAAGTTTCTAGAACTTATGGATTCTCAAAAATACCTCCAAAAGTGTCTATGGCATTGACCACTAGCTTCTCTTCCATTACTCTCTAGTGATAACCTGAAAGATACTAATCATGTAGGTCCTCAAAAATATTGGTTCCCAAGCCTGTGCATACAATCTTGATGTTCTTCAGGTTGGAAGTGTCAATATCATACAAGAGGACAATTATTACTATGTTAGTTCAACATTTGTAATCTTACTTCCTGCATTAATACCTTAAGTAAGTGCTGGCAAGATAGCTCCGCAGACTAAACGTCTGTTTAGGCAAGCACAGGGGCCAGGGGCCAATCCCCAGTACCACATGGCCACATTGGCCCCACCCGTGGGCACGCTGAGCAGGCCACTGAGTCTAGGCATGATGGCACATGACTGTAATCCCAGTGCTGGGGAGGCTGAAAACAGGAGCATCACTAAGTACAGGCTGCATAGTGAGACCCTGTACCAAATACATTTAAAAAAAAAAATACCTTAAGGGCCAGCCAGATAGCTCAGTGGATTAAAGTGCCTGCTTAGGCAGATTCAGGAAATGGGGTTTGATCTCCGGCCTGCCACGCCAGCCCTACCCTGGGCACGCTAAGACGGCAAAGGAAACTGGGCGTAGTGGCATACACCTGTAATCCCAGCACTTGGGAGGCTGAAAAACAGGAAGGATCATCATGAGTTCAATCTGTGTAGTGAGGCCCTGTAAACCCTGTACTAAATACATTTTTAAAAATACCTTAAGTAGGGATTAAAGATAGTTTAAGGTTGTACTGTCCACCATTGGTTATGATTCCTATTAATATCTCTGTAGCATGGTACTTTGATCAAGGTCTACAAGTCCTCAAAGACATTGAGCAGCAATTGACTCACCTAAAAAGAATAGTAGGCCTTCTAACTCTGGGAATTATTTCTTTAATTACTCTCCTTGCCACTACTGTGACTTCACCTGTAGCCCTAGCCCAGAGTATACAAACTACACATTTTGTCAATCATCTGGCAAAAAAAACACATCATAGCTTTAGACCCCAAAAGATATCAATTTAAAACTAACAGTACAAGCCAATACCCTTGCAGCAACTGTTTTAGATAGAGGTTATCAAGTCAAAGCCCTTCAATATCATCAGTGGCTACAAGGCCATGCAGAATTTAGCCACATAAATGTGACGGCTCTGCCATACAATGAAACTCAATAAGGATGGGAAAAAGTGAAGGCACACTTTATGCGTATATTATATCACAGTAATATAACTTTGGACTTGAAAAAACTCCATCAAAAACTATGGCTCTTCAACATGACCAAGTCAGTATTCCCACTTCAGATCAAGTAGCTAGGTCTCTACTTGATCTACAAAGTGGACTTGACTCTTTCAATGTGCCACACCATGGAATCATCATGATTTTAAGTACCCTTATAGCTGTGCTGTATTAATAATTTGCTCATCCTCTGCAGAATCTTCCAAAGACAAATCTTCACCCTTACCTTAAGACATCGTCACCAGAAGCTTCAGCTACAAAACTGAAAAAGGGAGATGTTGTGAATGAAGCTGTTGAAACCTCAGGCATCTAGGATATGGCCACTGTTTCTCGTGAGTTTGGCAGAGTCCTATAAGAACTATACAGCACAGGGAGCTGAGGCACAGAGTGACTTGACTTTCACTTGAGATAATACAGACACTTGCCTCTTGTTCCCTAAGAAGCTCCCAAGGCATTAAATATCCTCCCTGTGCCAGATTCTACCATGAACCTTTTCATATGTTGATTGTATAAATAAACACACAGCAAGTACTGGGCAGTTCCTTTCTCCGATCAGGAAAGAGGGCTTCTCCTGACCTCAGCTTTTGTGTACTGACTCCTGTCTTCACTCTCCACTGTCTTTCCTCTGGAGTTTCAAGAACTGTGCTGAATGTGGCCAAAGTTCACATATGGCAGTTCAAACACACTAAGTTACAGTTTACTCTTGTCTGTAATAAAAGCTTTGTGAAACAAATTAACAGTATGGTAAGTAGTGGCAACTCCAAAACGTGTATCAACAATGCTACTTAGGGGTCACAATCTGATTAGAAGAAAAGTCAGTTGACTTGTTATGAAGCTGTATGCGCAAGAGAAGAATTCCGAGATTTCAATGAAAGTATATTCTTAAAATTAATAAAATAATAGCATTTGTGGAATGCAGACCTTGCCCCTAATTTAGACCATGCTTCCCCATCTGACTACACTGTTATTTTGGTAAATGGTTTTCCTGTCCTTACTTCATGTTTTTTTTAAATTTTATTTATTTGTGTGTGTGTGTGTGTGTGTGTGTGTGTGTGTGTGTGTGTGTGGCCAGCTCAGCCCACCAGGGGGCGGGGCTGGCTGGCATGTGGTGCTGGGGGATTGAACCGCGGTCCCTGTGCTTTGCTAAGCTTGTTCTAAGTAGGCGCTTTAGACCACTTAGCCATTGCACCAGCCCCTTACTTCATGTTGAAATGTCTTCTACTCTCGCTCATACTTTGTCTACATGTATAGCAAATGTTTAACAAATACTGTTGTATAAACAAAAAGATATTTTACTGAACCATGAAACCGGTGGTCCTGTATAAATAGTGACTTAGGAGACTAACTGGAATCATTTGAGTTCTAAGAGTTAGGAAGTTATTTCATTCATCTATCCATAAAAAAAAATCTTTAAAACACCAGAATTGTGTCAAAATGTTAAGATGGATTTTCCTAGGCAAAGTTTCCAAAGCTTTCAAGTGAAGAACCCTGTAATTCTGAGATTTTTAAAAATTACTAAAATATCTCATCTATTATAGCCACCACTGTCACAGGAATGATGAGCCCAACTCTAAATACATACTCCAGTGACAAGAACCTCCCGGACATGGGAGAAGCTAGGTTATTTTCACATTTTATTGTTTTGATGATACTGATTCTAATCCTTTCCCTGTAAATTCTGATCGGTCACAGCTCCACCCGCCAGAGTCACACACACACACACACACACATACACACACACACACACACACACACATGCCCCGCCTTGTCCCTATTGCATTTCACAACCTTTAGTGGACTTTTAGAGCACTGTTATCTTACCCTACTGCTGTTTTATCTTTTTTGGCACATGCTGTAAATCCTCAGCCCAGTCAGTATTTTTACTCCCATCCCAAAGCTGATGCCAAGGACGCCCTGACTCTCTTGGCCCTGTACATGGTCTAATACTCCATGGCTTTCTTCTTCTGGTTCTGGACATTCTAAGTCTGCAAATGAGGCAGACTCTTTCTCTCAGGAACAGCTCAGTGTGTTGACTTAAAGTAAACCTGCAGTTATGTTTTGTTTTATTTTTTCCTCTATTTGTGTGAACTGTATTTGTTCCACCATCCATGGTTTCCTACTCTACCCTAACAGGAAGTTTGAAGATCTCATTGCAAAATTTTGCTATTGGCTTGGGAGATAGCTCAGGAGCACAGTTCCTGCCTGGCAAGTGCAAGATCCTGAGTGTAATTCCTGATACCAAATTAAAAAAAAAAAAAAAATCTACTACTATCTTTATCATATTTCTATTACTACTACTTCTAGCCAAAGTTAAGGATCCCCGAGTTCTATCAAACCCAAATTTTGGCCACCATCTTCCACCCCCACCCAGATTTACACTCCCTTTCAGACATTTCTTGTAGATCAATCCCTTATTTAATATATCATCCTTACCACCCAAGATTACTAACAGAGTGAAGTCACTCAGAGGCCTGATTGTAGATCCAGGTTCAAATCCTGGTGGTGCCGCTTACTGTGTGCCCTTAAACTTGTCACACAACCTTTCTCTGTGTCTCTGCCTCTGTCTCTCTCTGTCTCTGTCTCTGTCTCTGTCTCTCTGTCTCTGTCTCTCTGTCTCTCTCTCTCTCTCTCTCTCTCTCTCTCTCTCTCTCTCTCTCTCTCTCTCTCTCTCTCTCTCTCTCTCACTGCCTCTCTCTCCCTCTCTCTGCCTCTCTCTCTGTCTCTCCCTCCCTCTCTGTCCCTGTCCCTGTCTCTCTCCCTCTCCCTCTCCCTCTTTCTTTCTGTCCTCTCCTTCCCTCCCTCTCTATCTGCCTCCCCCACCCCATCTCTGTCAGCCTACTGGGGTAAATAACCACACTGTCTACAGTGAATGGTAAAGAGGAGTCAATGTTGAAAACCCAGAATACATTATAAATGCTGTATAAATTCCTCATGAATAACAGCTTATGTGCACACATTTAATGTACATATAAGAACCATGTCAGAAAAGTAGAAAAAAAAAGTGTACAGTAAATGTGGAAATCCTCTCCGAGGCCAACAGAACTGCTAGGTTATTTTCCCCAGAGCTCCTAGTTGTACTGGCACTTGAGAAAGGGAACAAACGTTCGAAACCTTCCTGTGCTGTGAGCAAAAGGTTTTCATCGTCTCTCCCCCTTATCTGCACGCTGTTTCCATGTCGCTCAGATCGGATGTTTCTGTTATGTAACCTCATGGACACTCTGTCCTCTCCAGCTCATGCACTGAGTTGTAGTTTCCATTTAGTTCTTGGTTAGTGTGTCCTTCTGCCCTAAAAGTTCCCCTGGAGGCCCTATTACAGCTTTTCCTTCTTTGGTGAGTGTCTATTTCTTTGTTCCGACTTTCTAGCTTATTGTTCTGGGGTAGTAATCAGTTGCTGGGGCTCTCTGGTGACAGTGCTTTAAAATCTCTGTCAGGTAATTCTCTGTGTGATTGTGCAGGTGACTGTTCTTCATCATTAAGTTCTCATCTTCTGGGTTCTCCGCACAACAGTTGGTTTTCAACAGAAACCTGGACTTCTTGGATACTACGTTATGAGACACAGATCTTAAATTTCACAGAGGTGAAGAAAGCTGCTGCCTGCTCCTGGTGGGTCGACATGAAGTGGGGCCACCCTCGGCCTCATTGCTGCCGAGCAGTGGGGCAAACCCTGAGTGTTCCGGGTGGCCCCCGGCACTCCTCATGCAGGTACCAAGCTCGCCTCGCTGCTGCTGGGCCCCGACAGCACACGAGGGCAAAGGCCTCAGCTTCCGCAGAAAGAGCGGGGCCTCGGATTTCCGTGGCGCTTGGCTGGACAGAGCGGTCCCTCTCTGTGAGTTCTGGGTCTTGCTGGGCTGTTCCTCTCCTGGCCCCTTTGCAAGAGCGGACAAGCCTTCTGAAGTGCTTCTGTATGTATCCACTGGTGTCTCCTGGTTGCCAGCTGCTCCAGCACGGAATCTCACACAGAAGAAGAGAAGGAAAACCTAGAGAACTGATTGCTGTGTCCTTCCTCAGGTCCCAAGGTCCCCTCAAAGTCCACCTTCTCTTCCCATTTCAGAGAAGTTTTATATTTATATTATATTTAGCATTTAAAGTTTTCAGCTGTTTGCAGCAGGAGGGAGTAGGGGAAACACGTCTACTCCATCCTTTCAGATCATTCACTTAGTTCTGTAAGACTTGACCCTACTGAGCTCACCGTCTGCCCTGCAGACTCCTACAGCCCTTAGGCCCTGCCCCATTAGACCAACCCTGAGGGCCACAGGCTGCCGACCACTGCTCAGGGCCCTTGCTGAGAGGCAACCTCTTCAGAGCACCTTGCACATAGGCCCGGACAGCTTCCACACTGACTCCCTGCGGCTGAGCACAGCGCTAGAGGAGACCCCACCCGCCACCCCTCACCCAGCCAGCCTTGGCACACTTGAGCCTGGTTCCCATCACAAGCTCTCCTCAGGACCCAAGAAAGGGGGCTCTAACCTCACCGCCCTCCTCCTGGCCAGACCTCCTGCCCTGGAGTGTAAAACGGGCCTGTCCACATTTCCATTCACCCTTGCTTTCCTGCAGTTCCCCACCTCCTGACCGAGCTCCAGCTCCAGCAAGTGTTTTATTAAACATTGAGAGGTAGCACGACTCTCGTTCAGCTTGGTTTCCTGGAATCTCTTCTGCATCTGACATGACTGACCAAGCTGCCCATCAGCAGCGCCTTACAGACACCTGCCATCTGCGTGCACCGCCTCGCGTCACCTCCTTTTGTCCTTACAGCAGCGCTGTCAGATACCAGAACAGCAGCCCTGGACTCCTGTTCTACATGAAGAAATTGAGACAGGAAGCAGTCATATGGCTTGCCCAGGTTGACAAGATAATTATGTGCCCAAGTCAGGACTACATACATCTGATTTCTCCACTAAGGCTCAGTGCAAACCAGGGCATCCTGACACCTGCAGTACCGCACCAGTAAGGTAGTCGCCACTTGATGGCCAGGCTTTCTAAACCTGGTACCGCACGTACCCACACACAACTTGAGGGTTATGAAGTCCAGTAACTTGCCTGAAGGTATTCAGCTACGGGGAGACTGGAGCTCCTGCTAAACCCTTGGCCCTCTGCTCTTCCCATTCTATATAATCTCTTTCAAAAAGCAATTTATTCATAGCTTCTCTTCTAATTTTCTAAGTCGATACCAACTGGTAGTGACCTGCCTGTTTACAGCCTCCCAAGAGCTGGGATTACAGGCACACGCACCACGCCCAGGCTCAATTGCAGTCTCAGCACACTTCAGGGGTGTAGCCAGAACAGCAGGCCCGGGGATTGAACCCCCAGCCCCTGCGCCTGCTTGCAGGCGCTATAATCTGCTGAGCTATTTGGCCAGTCCGAGTTTTTTTTTAAATGAGTACGTAAAACAAATTTCTAGGGATTGTAAAGGATATAAGATATGCAACAAATTCTCTATGTTCATAACAGGAAACAAGATTTTGGTCTATAATTGGCTTATCAATAATCTCAGATAGTATATGGATTAGAAAATCAAGTGAGCATCGGACATGGACATTAGAAAGCAAAACTGTTCCAGCAGAAAATGTAATTCGTAAGGTAACCAGAAAACATGGTCTTACAGGGAATAACCTGCCTTGAATATAAAGACAGGGAGCTGCAGGTCTAAAAGCAAATCAGACACGATTTTAGTACTTCAGTTACTTAATGAATTCTCAAGGCATTTTAGAATACTCTACGCTGAATGTTTACGGAACAAGATCCAGTGTGAAAGATGAGGATGGCAGTGCAAGGAAAAGAATAAATAAGAGAGACACTTCCAGATATCACGTCTTATATTTATGTTAATAATTCAAAAATGGGGGCTGGGGAGATGGCTCAATAGAATAAGCACTTCCCTGGCAAGCACAAGGGCCTGAGTTCAATCCCCGGTTCCGCCAAAAAAAAAAGAAATAATAATAATAATTCAAAAATGGACAAAATTGTGATACTTAAGATGCAAATGATACATAATAGAGTTTTCCTTACAACAGATAATTCAAAAAGAATTTAAAGAGCACTCTGACTTTGTGTGGAAGGCATTCTAACTATTGATTTAGAAGTTATGTTTTTACAGTACACTGTTTCTGCTTTCACTGGTATAATAGTGTTTAATTTTTGAAAATTATGCGATACAAGGTCAAGCAATAAGGACAATGTACAGTCTGGGTTGCTGTTCTCTCTTACAAAGGAACAAATAGTGTGCGCAACTAATACCTTGCTTCCTCCCTTCTCCCATCACAATGGCAATCTCACTCTTGCCTGAAAAGCAGAAACTGGAAGACACCCACCTCTCCTCTGGTCAGTTCTGGCGGCCAGAATCTTCTCTTTCACGAACCAGAAATAGGTCTCTGCAAGACAGTCCTCCCACTTCTGACTGGGAAGTCACCAGGGCCTGGTCTTCCTCTTTTGTCTCATGAAAGGCCTTATAATATTGGCTTTAGATGCCCCAACGCCTTCAGTTCTTTTCTTCTTGCTAACAGTTCCTCCCTTCTTCCAGCCATTTCTCATTTACACTCTCCAAAATCCTCACTCGTCTCCCCACATTCCAGCTCACCATTACCTCCCTGAGCACGGCACTTGCCCTATGCTATTAGACTCAAAACCTGATCTGCTTAGAGCAGAATCTGAGGGAACTATTCCCTCCCAGAATGTGCACCCAAAACTTTCTATCCCATACTACTTACAATCACAGAAGACAGTTGAGCAATTTCGCCATACTGCTAGCTCATATTTAATTAATCCTAACCCTCAATGTTTCCAACCCCCACCATGAACTATTTTACGTTCTATATTCTGTAAGATATGAGTTGGCAGAACCTACAGTCAGAATTTTACATTTATAATTTTACAGGCTACGATTGTTCTTTTCCCCTAAATACGCCTCGATTTGGAGCATAGGGCTTTATGTCCCTTCCTGAAGATACCAGCGAATACCTGATTCACTGCTCACAGTCCAGGAGCTGTCACGTTCATTTGTGTTGTCCATGACCGCTTAAGTACCTCTTCACTCCGGCCCTCGTCATCCTGCCAGACTCCCTTCCTCCGGCAATCGTATCCTCCCCACCATCTCAGACTCCCACGTCCCATCCCGAACACTCCCACTCCGAGTCGCTGCCTCCGACTCTCATACCCAGCAACCCCACCAGCACGCCCACTCCACTGTTTCCATCACCTGATCTCGGTGCTGCACTCCCTTCCCTGGTCTATGGGCCACTGTGCTCCTGGGCTTGGCCAAGAGCCTCAAACCTTGCGCTCCTCTCCTCCTGCCATGCTCAAGGAAAATAAAAACAGAAAACAATCCAACCAGCCTCTACTCCAAACAACACCTTGGCTGAACGTGACTGGAGAAGGAATGAAACATTAATATGCTTTGTGATAAGTCTCACTCTAAACTCCTGATTGCCAGCTCCAAGGGAGCCCCGAGGGCTGCTCAGTATTCCTGCATTTTCCCGAGTAGCATCACTACTCCCTCCCTCCTAGAGGGTGATACTATGCCTTCACCTCTCCCAACTCCACTCCTGCTTTCCTTGTTTGCTTGGTTTTTGGCAGAACCAGGGAATGAACTCAGGCCCTTGTGCTTGCCAGGCAAGCGCTTATTCTACTGAGCTATCTCCCCGGCCCCATTCACTCCTGCTTTTACTCTGCTGTTCTCTTGCTTCTTATTTCACTGATAAAAGCGAAGCAGCCAGAAGAGGACTTGGACCCTCCCCCCACCCACTGTGCTCCCCATCTTTCCTCCACTCCTATCTGTCTGGGCACCGTCCGCCTGCCCAACATGCATTCTCCACAGTGACCTGGATTTATTTCCCAACTCTCACTTGGGGACACAGTTGCAGATAACGTCCCCTGTCTCTCCTACACCATGAACTCTGGCTGCTGAATCATTTGTGCCACTGTGTCAGATTTCTGTGATCTCAGCCAATATCTGAGATAGCGTGTAAAGAAGAAAGGCTCACTGCAGCTCACAGCCTGGAGGGTGCAGTTCAGGATCGCTGGGCCCTGTGGGTTTGGGGCTAAGTCTGCAAATCATGGTGGGGCACAAGGTAGAGAAACTGCTCAGCTCAGGCTCGGAGATGAAAGAGAGGAACAAGAAGGGGCTGAGAGCTCACCATTCCCTTCTGCCCCAGCCCCACAGTGACCAGAGACCTCCCCGTAATCCTTGCCTCTCAAAGGTCCTAAATATGGTTTGGGTCTAAAATGTCCTTTGACAGGCTCACTGAAGGTCTACTGTCAGCTGATGGGCTCTGGGCTCCCTGGGACTCTAACTCCAGCGAGTGGATTGAGCCACAAATGAGTTCACTTCCTGAATGAGCTGTTAAGAGGTGGAATCCAGGTGCATAAAGGAGCATGCCCTTGAACGGTGACTCTTGTCCGGACCCCTTCCTCTTTGGCCTTCTCTCTCTGTGGTGTCTCTGTTTCTGTCTTTGAATCTCTCTCTCTCTCTCTCTCTCTCTCTCTCTCTCTCTCTCTCTCTCTCTCTCTCTCTCCCCTCCTCCGCTCCCTCCCCATTTCCTGGCCACCATTGCACTGTTTCCTCCCTCTTCCCTGCTCTTCCACCGTGATATTTCTGCCTCACTATAGGCCTAAAAGCAGTAGTGCTAGCTGACCATGGCCTGAAATAGCCAAATTAATCCCATTCTTTGGTATTTTGTCCCAGTGATACAAAGCTGCCTGGCACACCTCCCACAGGACCCAGACAGACATCAAATCTTTAACACATGGACCTTTAAAGAACATTCAATATCCAAATTATAATGGTCATTTTATAGACAAGCTTTAATATACTTACAGAAAAAAAAAATGCAGTAAAATGTTTCCTCTACTGGGCACCTGTCATTTTTGTTTCCTTTGCAGCACACCAGCACACCCTGAAGAATGTCTAGATGCCACCTCTCATCTTCTCCTCTCCCATTTTCTCTATGGCTCATTCTAACAAAGGTTTGTTTTTTTTTTTTTTTCTGACACTTCATTAAAAAGTCTAATAACATTTATAAAGAGTTTTTTTATTGTCAAATCCAATGACTGATTCTTAATCTTTGCCTTATGCATTTACCAGCAGCACTCCACAGCAGGATTCCACTCCCCCATTGGATTCTCCTACTCTATTGGCCACTTCGTTTGGCTTCCTTTGCCAGACTACTGAATGGCAGAGTACCCCCAACGCCTGGCCCCTTTCCTGTCAACATGGACTCTCTGTGACCTCATCCCCAACGACTCCCACAGGATACCTGCGATTGATGTTCCAACCCTACTCTATGTTAGCAACGTGACATCTCTGTCTGGATATCTAAAGAATATTTCAAAACTAACACTTACACAACCAAGCTCCTGGTTTGTCACCAAAAGTTGTCCCAGTCCCAGCCAACAGCAGCTCCATTCCTTTCATCTGCTTGGTCAGAAATCGTGGCACGATCCTTCAGCCCTTCCCCCACAGCCCACCCACAGCCCATCAGGGCATCCTCTCCACCTCTGCACGCACCCAGAGTTCAGCTACTTTTCACCTCCTCCAACACTGCCACTCTGGTACAAGCCCCCACAGTCTCTGCTCAGATTATCACAGCAGCCTACGAAGTGGTCATTCCTGCTCCCTACCTACCACCATCATCCTGACGAGGATGACCAAGTCATGCGTTAAACTTTAAATTCTGAGCATGCTCCACCATACTAACACTCCTCCTGTGGTTCCTACTGTGCTGGAAGTGACATCCAAAGCCATAGCAAGGGACCAAGCTGCACGTTATCCTTTCCCCTCTCCTTCTGTTCACCTCTCACCCTTCTTCCCCTGTCACTCCACATCCCTGCCCCTCCTACTGCTTCTCGAACGTGCCAGCCTCTCGCACACCCTGCTTGTTCCCTCTGCCCAAAACGATCTTCTCCAGGCAGCCACTTGCCTTGCTCTGTTCTTTCTTCACGTCACTGCTTCAATGCAAGCTTCTAATTCCTATTACTGTTTTAACTTTCTCCACAATACTTATCATTCCTTGAGCAATACTCTCCGCTCTGTGTCCCCTTTCCAAGTACAAGGTCCTGAGTTCAATCCCTGGTACCGCCAAAAAAAAGAAAAGTGTTTCCCCTTTCCCCCTCTTCCCTCATACCCAAAGGTTTATGCTTTATGGGAAACATATTGTATACCTTTTTCCCCTCTACTGTATCTTCATGCTTAGAACAATGCCTGGAATATGCCAGGAGTTCAATAAATAATAGTATAATCATGACTGAATTAAATGATACTGTCTTGGTCAAAGCGGTAACAATGTTTACCTTAGAGGAAGGGCAATGGCCAACAGAAAGATAAGGTTTAAATAAGATTTCCTTTTGCCTGTATAATCCACCATATCTGGGGCTGGTGAGATGGCTCAGTGGTCTAAAGCACCTACTTGGAACAAGCTTGGCAAAGTACAGGGACCGCGGTTCGATCCCCCAGCACCACATGCCAGCCAGCCCCACTCCCTGGTGGGCTGAGCTGGCCACACACACATATAAATAAATAAAAATGTTAAAAATAATAATAATAATAATCCACCATATCTTTAAAATTTTAGTATCATATATATATATTTCCTACCTCAAAAAAGGAATTTTTTTTTTTTTTTTGTATTTTAGGGAAGATAAAAGCATGTTCAGGGTCTCACTACTAGATCTGACTGGCAGTGATCCTCCTGTTTACAGCCTCCCAAGAGCTGAGATTACAGGTGCCCACCACCACGCCCTGTCTCAATTGCCGTCTCAGTGTGCCCCGGGGCCAGGACTGGCACGGCAGCCCTGGGGATCGAACCCCTGGCCCCTGTGGGCTTGCAGGCACTTAATGCAGTAAGCTATTTGGCTGGCCCTAGGAATTCTTAAATCAGGGCTTAAAAAAGTAATTTTTAAAATGAGGTCCATAAAATTACGTCAGTAAAACATGTTTCCTCTGGATAAACACTAAAATCAAGTTTTTTTCATAGAAATGCCGTCCTGTAACAGATCAACCATTCTCTGAAATGTTGTTCTGCTTCTACAATTAGAGTTCATGCTTTCTTCCTTTTGCAAGTTGAGTGCCCTGTGGAGTTTTTGGGGCATGGTAAGGGCAATATACATGATGATGATCCAAATGTAAAAAGAGAAAATTACGTCGCACGGACATCAACTTTTCGTGAAGCAGTGGCAACTTCTAGCAATCAACATATTCCTTCTTCACTGTGTATTTACGAATACTTGGCATAACAATGGCTTCTTAGTCTGCTAGACCTGAGCATCAAATGTATTCCCTGATGAATCACTTACTCATTTTAACTTTTCTGGCATTAGTCTTTTTGCTAAAAGATAGTCAAGATGATTTTAAAATCTCCCAGAACACTCACTCCACATGAGACATAAAGGTAAGGGATCTGAAAAACCCTTCCCTCCACAGCAATAGCAGAATTTTACCTTCGTATGCTCCTAAGCCTCCCTCCTTTCAACTTTCTCCACTTTAACCCATAAGGTCCAACAGGACTAGAAAGTTCTTCCCTCTTTCTCTCATACACAATCACCACAGTGTCCTACACAACCATCTACACACAGTGAGCTCTCCAGTTCACACTCTTCTCCCTGTTCCCTTGTCGCCTAACAGTATTCAAAGGGTTTTTTGACCATTTTCTTTACAATGAGTGTGGTAAAGAACATTCCTATGTAGATATAGTATCTTCAACTACATCTTTATTTTCCCTTCCCATTAAATTGTCCAGTAGCATGTTCTAAACAGCTGTAGTTGTTACTGAAACCATTTACTTTAATTGTAAATTTAAATAAGAACAAAACCAAGATCTTGGAGTAATATTCAAACACAGTTATTGCTATGAAGAATCGGACTAAGATAAATAATAGAAAGACAGGCAGATTTATTTTCCACAACTGTATAGTCTGAAAAGCTTTGCTCATATTTGTGTATCTTGTATTGACCTCAGAACACTAAGTCATGCTCTTGTGCAGATGGAGCTGGATATACAATGTCCTTCTAGTCATGCTTCTAGCAATGACTTGGGAATGAAGAACATGAAAAATGACACAAAGACAGACGACACTTCAGCTTGGCTGAAATAAACACTAATGTGAAGCAGAAAGGCACCCAAGGCCTAAGAATCCACGACTGTGTTCAGTAAAGCTCCTTATACAAGAGGATTCAATAAATGTTTACTAACCACCATTATTTTTCCTTACAGACAATAAAAACCTTCAAAATAGGCAGTAAAATGAAGAAGATAATCAACAGCTCTGACCCCAGACTCCTCAGGATTAGAAGTTAATTGGAGAGCCAGCTGAGGAAAGAGATGGGACAAGACAGCCTTCGGTGTGTTGGAGAGACAGTGGGAAGGCTGGAGCTCCAGGAATGGGCAGCTTCACACCAGGAAAGCTGCGCTGAGAACCCGGCAGTGACCCCCCCTCCACCTTCGCTGCTCTGTTACGGCTGCAAACATGAATACTTTTCAGTTTAGCCTAATCTGAATTCCCTGAATCAAGGGGCAGGTGACTATGCTTACTGCCAGAAATGTTACTGAGTTTATCCAGAGATTATGTACAGAGAAATAAACTGCATTAGGTTTTGAAGCTCTTTTCTTCTTGTATATTCTCTAATAGGTTGTAAAAGCAAAGTACAGTGATCCTTCTCCTTGCGGTAGCACTCAGGCATTCTCAAAAGAAGAAAGACAACAGAAGGCCAGAATTCTTACCTTCTGAAGGGGATGGCTAAAAATGCTTGCAAATCAAATACCCACACAGCTATCCAGCACATTGAAAAGACCATCAATTTAGTGTTGAAATTATGATTGGTAATGCATTGTAGAGTCTCCACACTTACACTACACAGAATAAACACATGTAAATGAAACTTTTCAGTGTTATCTAAATCATAATAAAGAATAATTTTTTTAATAAAGCATCAGGTTCAACATTTGAAAAATACAAGCTCCATGGCCCAAGTAATACAAATTGGAAAAATCTTTTTGCACTTACGTAGAATTCTAAGTCAAATTACCTATGTCAGTGCTACTGAAACAACATCAGGCTGGTTTTTCCTGATCTTCCTCCATTTGGGTCTTCATTTTTGCCTTCCATGCACAAAGCAGTAAAAGACTTAATTTCCAAAGAAGACAATGAGTTAACTTCCTACCATTTCATTCTGTTCAAATGTTCTATTTAAAATTCTTCCTTCAAACAAAGGACTATTCTTCCATCTTTTTGTTGTTGTATGTTCCTTTTGAATAGTTTCCAGGAGTAAAATAACTGACCATGAAAAAAAACCAAAACAATTGCTTGTGACGTCCTGTGTATAAACTTATTAGCTGATAGCGCCGCTTCATGAGGAACAACCCTAACACACTGCAGCCCACACATGGTGTATTAAATGTTGCCGCGGTAACAGACATCACCCGCCCACTATCAGTTGTAGACATGAAAGACTATAGCTGGTGAACACAGTGCTGCTTTTTGTGGAGAAGACTGTCATGCCACAAAACAGACAGAAACAATAAGAGTACAGTATGGATGGGATTTTACAGTGCAGGCTTACTGATACTGAACCACACAGTCATTCCAGGGCATTACTGAGAAATATTTTCTGAAGCATTTCTGTGAGGACTTTATTATCAATGTATAAAAATAAATAAAAGAATTTCTGTCCAGACAGCATGATTGATGGGTTTTTTTTTTAAAGTTTTTACATCAATATCTGACTTAACATATAATATCCAACTAAAAAACAAACCAAAAAAAGATCTGTTTGTAGTGCATTACACTCAACACCTAAACCTTACTCCTTAGTTTCATTTTTCTCTCATGTGAGGACAGGGTAAAAGACCAGGGGCCAGGAAGCAGCCCATCCCAGACACAGGATCTGCCAGGACCTGGACCTTAGACTTCTCAGAATCAAGAGCTACGGGAAGGGGCCAGGGAGATGGCTCAGTGGAATAAGCGCTTCCCTGGCAAGCACAAGGGCCTGAGTTCAATCCCTGGTTCCACCAAAAAAAAAAAAAGAACTACGGGAAAATTAATTTCTAGCCATACTCTAAAAAATAAAGTAAATTTTCTAAATGCAAAGTAAAACAGCGCGCTTTTTAGGATACCATTGGATTCTTGTCTCAGACAGCTGAGGAGGTATCTGCTGACCTTGCTTATAGCAATAGACCTGCGAAAGTAACTAACAGGGAAGCTGGCTCAGACTTCATGTGGATTTTTCAAGATACAGATATGATTTGGCTACCGTTTCCAGCATCCAGGTCTCGTCTATCAGCCCATTTAGTGCACTTAATTAAGATAAAGTTTTAAGACAGCCTGTCAGCATCTACATGCATAAGGAATTCTTTCAAGCAACAATTATAAAACTGTTTTTAAGCAACAATTACAAATTAAATACTTCTATATAAATACTCAAAATGTGTTCCTTCCACTCAAAATTCACTTAACCCGTCATTCTCCTCCCACCGCAAACGTGCACGGTTGGATTTTATTAGTTCATTGGTTGCTTAGGATAGGAAACTCCAGCATATCTGACAAAGTCAAATGTTTTATGATTATGCTAAAGTGGTAAGTGCATTACTGCTTCTAGTCGCCATTCTGCAGCAGCGCATGATGTACGTCCAAATCGCTCAGATATTTAATGTTTGTACCCCACAAATCATAATGGTGATGTTAGCTAGCTTAATCTAATCATCCCACTACGTGACTACCTCCAAGCATCACTGTGCACCCCACACATAACATACACCAAGCATGTCCTCTATGGGATAGCGCGTTACCTACACAGGGCACTCGGCCTCCTTCCCTTCCTCAGGCTAACAGCGGGAAACGAACGCGAGGCGGGCAGGGTTTATGAAGGTGATTTAGAATGATTATGTGAGTAAAGCCTCTGGGCTGTGGCTGCCCTCAGCAAAGCGTGGTAATAGAACGACCACTGCCATCTCCCTTTGCACTTACTAGGAAGTTTTGTTTTTTCATCTGGACGCCTAAGTTAAGACAGGGTAGCTGGTACTAATCCCTGCCCGATAATAAAATATATAACAAATAAGGCTGTCACTTTTTGAGTCTTTTGCTTTCCACTTTC
This sequence comes from Octodon degus, assembly GCF_000260255.1. Lineage (NCBI taxonomy): Eukaryota > Metazoa > Chordata > Mammalia > Rodentia > Octodontidae > Octodon > Octodon degus. Next base: position 28,215,738 of record NW_004524583.1, read on the forward strand.
CTCCTGTCCCCCTCTATTCTTCTTCTGTGGGATGCCCACTTCTCTCCCCAGAAAAATACCGACGGTTCTACTCAACGCGTTCTCCAAGCGGCCCTTCCGGCGGGCAGCTCACATAGTAGAGCAGAATTAAGACAACGCAAGGCATTCACGTGACCCTTAGGAGAGGGGTGGCTTCAGAAGGGGTCCCCGCAGCAACCGCAAGCGGACAGGGCCCTGTGGAGTGCCCTCGCCCCGCGCAGCCCCCGCACCCCAGCCTCTTCGACAACACCGCCAGAACTACCGACTCCGTGCCAGCCCGGCAAGGCCTCCTCTGACAGCCGGCGAGACGCCCCCACTCTCCCCGGCCCCACGCGATGCCGCCCGCCGCTGCGGGCCGGGAGACGCCGGCCGGGTCAGCGCAGCCGCGCGGGCGGGCTCGGGGCAGCAGAGGCCAGAGGCCGAGCCAGGCCCCTCCGAACGCCGGGGAGCTCAGCCTGCTGGAAACTGCCCGGCGCGCAGCACACCGCATGCCCGCGACCGCAGCCAGCACCCCGCATTTCGGGATCCCAGGTTTCACTGCTCTGCGAGATGAGGCCGCCCGAACAGCTAAGAAGAAAGGCTCGGGCTGGGGCGATCCGACTCTCAAGGCGTCCGCGATGCTGTCCCACGGGAAGCAGCCCGCGCCGGGGACCTGGGGGGCTCAGGGGACCTGGGGGCGGCTCTGGGGCGCCCGCGGGGCTTCGGCGTCTCAAGGCGCAGTGTCTCCCCGGGAAACACTCCTGCCCGCCCGCGGGCACCCCGGCCGGGCCAGACGCAGGCAGGAGCTGCGCCGCGGTGCGCGGGCTCCGAGAACCCCCCGTCTGAGGTCCAGCAGGGCGCCCCGAAACCGAGCCGCGGGCCGCGCTCCTCCCCGCCAGAGGCGCGCGACACAGGTCCGCGCGCCGGCGGGGC
>NW_004524583.1:28217227-28218793 GCF_000260255.1 Octodon degus
CTCCTTTCCCTCCTCCCTCTCTTCCCCTTCCCCCACTCTTCCCCTCCCCCTTTTGCCCCCACCCAGAATGCGCTTCTCCCAGTTCCCAGCCTTCAACTGCGCAGGTGGAAAGACCTGCTGGGTCCGGCCCTGCTCGCACAGGTCACCCTGGCCTGCTGGGAAGAGTGACGCGCCACCTCCGCTGGAAGCTTGAAGCTTCCCTTCACTGGGAGCGCAGCACTGGGAAGATCTGCAGGCTGAGGATTCTCCAGCAGAGCTGGACTGACGGGGCAGCCGCCCCCCAGCTCTAGAATTTAAGTCCCCATTGCTGTCCTGGGACTCGAGGCCCAAAAAGGAGGCTGGAAACCAAGGGGCCACAGTTCTGAGGATGAATGGCGTCGCTGGGGAGAGGGACAGAAGGTGGACATGGATGGCAAATGGGACCAGGAAACCACAGCCCCGGGGGTTAATCCTGCGTCCTTAAACTGTTTCCAGAATGGAGCTGAAAACTTCAGATTACAGAGCTGAACTCTGGAGAAACTCTGAAAATAAATAAGTGCAAGCAGGCTTTCCAGACCTTACCTTCACCAGCCCTGACCACAAATAGGATGTCAGTACAGTGCACCTTTCAGAAACGCTCAGCCAGAAATCTTACAAACTCTGTGCAGAGGCTATTTTATTTGAGAAGCTGGGCGTCCCAAGTAGCTTGCTCCTTCCTCCTCCTTCTTCCTCTTCCATCTTCTTCTTCTTTTTCCTCCTCCTCCTCCTCCTCCCTCTTCTCTTCCTCTTCTTCACTTGCTGTCTGATGGAGGGAAGACGATGTGCTTGGCTTATATTACTCCAGACTTGGACCACCATCACCCCTTTTCCAACCAGCCTGGCACGTATTACGATTCCTAAGTCATCTATCAAATGATGTGCCTGGAGAAACTAGAGGCTCACCCATAATACTGAGAAATGGGTGATCTATGCCCCTGCTCTGGGAAGGCAGCCTTAGACTGCAGCATACCCTGTCTCTGTGTGGGCCTCTGAGCCGCCATAGCCCCTTTTTTCTGTGCTCAGAGGCCAGCCTTGGCACCACGGAGGGGCTCCTCAAAAATGCTGAAACTGTACATATATCACAATGATGTGATGTTTTCAGTTCTTTTGGAAAAATTCCCAGTAGGGGGATAGCTGGTTTGAATGGGATTTCCAGCCTAGTTTTTTAAGGAGTCTCCATACTGATTTCCATAATAGTTGCACCAGTCTACATTCCCACCAACAGTGGAGAAGGGTTTCTTTTTCCCCACAGCCTCTCCATTTGTTGTTGGTTGATTTCTTTCTGATAGCCATTCTTTCTGGGATGAGATGGTATCTCAGTGTTGTTTTAATTTGCATTTCATGGATGGCTAGTGATGTGGAGCATTTTTTCATGAATTCATGCACCCACAATATATGAATGGCAATGAAATATCCATCTCTGACAAAAGTAAACAAAAAAGGGGGATATAAATGAAGGACCATTTGGTAGTAAAAAAAAAATCTATACTAATCTGTATATACAAATTAGTTAGGGTCGATATACAGCTACTTTCTCTTAGTTCAATG
>NW_004524583.1:28218893-28223772 GCF_000260255.1 Octodon degus
TATATACACACACACACAAAATAGCATAGATATACAGCTACTTTCTCTGAGTTCAATAAGAAGCAAGTTTTGAACCAATAGTGTTTAGAGAAAATATCATGTCTGCATCTTGTACTATGAATAACTACTACAAAGACGATATGCAATGTATTCATTATCATAACTGGGATACTAACTTGTTTTGAAACTGTCTCATTGCTACTTCTTTCTCAATAAAATTAATTTAAAAAATTTTTAAAGTAAAACAAAATGCCGACGCTGAAAACCTCAGATTCGCTAAATCCATTCTCCTTGTACCCTGAGGTTCAAAAGGTGACAATAAGTGAGAGAAAATATGGTCACAGGTAGGCAACAAATATGGCCTTCTAATATCAGAAGCCCAAGGGGACCTAAGGGTCACCAATATTTTACATTATTGATGTATTAAAAATTATCTCAAATAATGACCATGTTGTTCATCTTGTGAGGATAGCTCACAAGCTCATCAAACTCTGCAAATACGGGCAATTTATTGTATGTCAATTGTACCTCAATAAACCTATAAAACTATAAATATAACCAATTCTTGATTATCTTGAATTATTAACTTTTTTAAATATTTCTATGAAAAGAAGAACCTACTTAAGAAATCATTAAGACAAAGCTTATTCTACTGGCCTCTTTCCATGGAGCTTATCCAGTGGTGCAATCGAGAGATACTTGGGGGCTTTTTTTCAGGTCTATTGTTTAGAATACCCTGAAGCATCAGATATAATAGGCGGGACTCTCTTGGCTTCATTATTAACATGCCAACAACTGTCCTGCCAGTAGTGTTTTGGAAGATGGTCAGAGGGTAGTATCTACCACTACTGCCTGACCAAGCAGGAAAAAGGACCTGGACTTTCAAACTAGATCTACAAGGGCTGGCCAAATAGCTCAGTGGATTGAAGTGCCTTCAAACAGGTACAGGGGCCAGGGGTTCAATGCCCAGGCCTGCCATGCGGGCTCCGCCCCCAGGGTGCGCTGAGATGGCAATCGAGACTGGGCGTGGTGGCGCTCACCTATAATCCCAGCCTCTTGAGAACACTGGAAACAGGTGGATCACTACAAGTCTGATCTAGTAGTGAAACCCTGTACACCCTTCCCTAAAATACAAAAGAGAGAGAGAGAGAGAGAGAGAGAGAGAGAGAGAGAGAGAGAGAGAGAGAGAAATCAACTTAAAAAACAAGAGAATCAATGCAGTGCCTCAAGTTTCTCTGAACTCATGGTATGTGGTACTGACTCAGGAATTATTCTGTTGAAGGAGCACCCAGATCATTTGCAAAATGACTAGCATTCTTCTACAATATGTAGACACTATTGGAATTGGCTAGTAAAAGAGTTCTCCGTTTCCTACTACAGGGGGAGGATATTTAGATTGAAACTAATGCATAGTGGCTGCAGCCTCCTGCCCAAGACGCTGTGTGTTCTCCAGGAACCCCGCAACACCAAGAAATATTCCACCAGAAACATTTTGAGAACACACTAGGTTCCTGTCCAGGGATAGTACCTACTGCTGCTTCATCTGCCGTCTCCTGAAGGCCTCCACTGCGGCGGAAAGTGGAAAGAGTATCGCATTTCATCGAACACAGCTTATTTCTTTCATATATTTCTCCAAACTAATAAAACATACTTGTAATTTGACCAAAATTACAAGTATGTTTTATTAGTTTGGAGAAATATATGAAATAGGAGATCTATAACTTCAATTATTTGTGCTACGGACACAACAGAAAACATTGTGAAGTATCCTGAGCTTCAAAAGGTAACAGAGATAAGTGGCCTTTTAATAGTGCTTTACAAAGGCTGGCCAAATAGCTCAGCAGATTAAAGCACCTGCAAGCAGGCGCAGGGGCCAGAGGTTCAATCCCAGGGCATGCTGAGATGACAATAGAGACCAGGTGTGGTGGCGGGCGCCTGTAATCCCAGCTCTTGGGAGGCTGTAAACAGGCAGATCACTACGAGTCCGATGTAGTATTGAGACCCTGAACACCCCGTAGGCCCTTCCCTAAAATACAAAAAAAAAAAAAAAAAAAAAATAGTGCTTTACAGTTTGTAGTGTATACCTGTACCTATTTGAATATCACTTAACACACATACATTTCCTGTTTGATAAAGAGATAGGCATTTTATGGTAATTTATCTGGTGACTAATGAATTGGGAAATTGTTATGCGCTTCTTAGTAATTTGTATTACTCTTTTTAGTGGTGCAGGGGCCAGGGATGTTATATTAAGATATATAATTCTTACATATGTTACACATTATGTATTAAGATATATGATATATAAAGCATATAATTCAAAGGTTTTTGGCAACCATCACCATAAGCAACTTCAGACATTTCATCACTCCAAGAAGAAATTATCCACTAAAAGCCACTCTCTAAGCCACACAAGCCCCAAGTCAGGCCAGTCCTAGGCAATCGACTAATCTATCTCTATCTCTATAGAGTTGCTCGTTATGAGTATTTCATATAAGTGGAGTGACAATGACATATGGCTTTTTGTGATTGATTTTTGTTTCTCTTACCCCAACTTTTTCAAAGCTTATGCAGTAGGATATTCCATTCCTCTGACTGGTGAATCATATTCCACTATACATCCATTCATCAGTTGATGGACATTTAGATTATCTCCTTCTGTTGATTATTACAAATAATGCTGCTAAGTTTTTGCTCGGCATGTTTTCATTTTTGTTGGTTATAAAGCAAGAATTAGAATTGCCGGGTCAAGGCTGAGGTAGAGCTCTGTGGCAGAACGCTCTTCTGGCTCAGATAAAGTCCCAGATTTGATCTCAAGTAACACAATAATTATGATGCAAATTAATAATAATAATAATAATAATAATAGCCGAGTCCCCTGAGGACTCTAAGTTTAACTATTTGAGGAACTGTCAGGATAGTTTCCTGCACCATTCAAAACCCTCACTGCCAAAGCCCTGCACCCGTACCCTGCAGCAGCCAGTGCAGCTCCCCCGGCAGCAATCTGCTCATCGCTGCCTCAGGAACAGATTCTGGGAAGAGCAGCACAACCGCGCCGGAGGCTCTGTAGCCCACGGCCCCAGTTCCTCAATGTCCTTAGTCCAGGTCTTCTCAAAGCTAGCCTCTAAGCTGGAAAGGGACTCTCCTGATGCCGTGTTCTCCGTCAGCGCACTGCCCTTGTCAAGGTCCTGCTCCGCGGGAGCTGAAATCCACCTGGCTGCGTCTCTGCTGTCATGTCTGAGGCTGAAGAACATTTATAGCCATGAAGGCTGCCATCAAGCTTATGTACAACAAAACATACCCGGTTGAAGTTCCTCTGTTAACATTCCCCAGGAAAATCTGTCAGACAATGGTGTTTCGGACATTTATTAGCATTATAGGCTGGAGAACATTTTGGGATGGTGATGGTCTTTACTCTAGTGGCAGCTGTGTAAGAAATAAATGAAACAGTGCATCAGATAAAAAACTAGAGGAGGGGGATACCTGGAAGGATGGCAGAGTGGTAAGCAGCAGAGAAAGAGCTACTCTGAGAGGTGCAGTCCAGACACTGGAATATAGCAACACAAAAAAGAGAAGAAGGACAAAATGGGTCCCCTGCACCCACAGAGGATCTGAAATGAGAATCGAAGCCCACACAGAGAGTGAAGAAATTAAGTTCAACAGATGGAGGTCATGGGTGGAGCCTTCTGCCTGAGGCTGCTGGCAAGCCTAGACAGCGGTCTCCATGGAGAGGGACAGCAGTGGATGTGGAGGACTACTCTGGCTGGTGGTGACCACGTCCAAATCAGACCTGAAGGAAGAGGGGAGGGAGACTGGCAGGAGCCCTCTTGGAGAGGCGCCAACTGAGCTCAGAACTCAGAATGACTGCTGGCGCCATCTAGCGGTTCCCAGATCAGTTCAAGCCCTCAGAAGGTGCACTGACCGCTGCAGGGTAAATGGGTCTGGACTCAGCCCCAGGGCCAGAAACCACCCTGAACGGCCGAGGAAATAAAGTTGCAGGCTTTCTAATATGGTCTGCTCCACCAGAAAACTGCTGGCTGCTGAGATGAATCAACATGGATCTGTACTCTGTACCCACACATTCTCTACCAGAGCCAGCAGAGATAAACCTTGGGCATTACTTTACCTTTCTCTCCTTTTTCTTGTTTTTTGTTTGTTTTCTTTTATTGTTTGATCCTGCTTATTTATGAATATGAATGTGGTTTCTGGAGTTTTTTGTGGCTGTTGATATCTTCTGTTTTTTCTTTTATTTCTTCTTTGTCTCTTTCCCTCCTGTCCTCTGCACCAGTTTTCCCAAAGTTTGTATGATCTTCCTTTGTTCTCAACCCTTTCTTCTAATCTCTTTCTCTTCTTCTATTTCTCTAATTTCCCTCCTAACCTCTTATAAAATTGGTATATTAAGGGCTTATTTACTGCATACAATTTTGTGCTTTGTTTTAGATGTTGTATAATCACAAATCTAATTCACATGGTTAAAGATGACAAATTAAGGGTTAGCTCAGTTAGTCACTCTCTAGGCTGCTTCATGCTACTGTTATTGTTCATGCTGTCACTGTAGCTAAAGTGACATAATTGTGCTAACCAGCTGTTCTTCCTGGCATTCCAAGACTAAGATTGACTAAGGACTGTAGAAAATACCATGTGGCACAGTTCCAAAGAATCAGGGGCTGGGCCAGCTAGTCAGAAACTTCTCATCCCCAGTAAATTGAAGAAGATCTTTTTTATTGTTTGTGTGTCTGTTTGTTTTTGCTAAGATCTTGAAACAGACTCAAAATCCAAAACCAAGCTACCCTGGAAGACACCTCAAAGAATTAGCCATTTCCTAAGGTTTCTAAATACTAGCAATAAAGCAACTCATCATAGCCCATTTATAAGCATT
>NW_004524583.1:28224889-28226110 GCF_000260255.1 Octodon degus
TTTAAAAAAATAAAGTTTTCAGGGAAAAGAAACAAATCACCTATAAAAGAAAACCCATCAGAGTCATAGCTTGAACGCATCACAACTAGGCATTTTATTCAACTATTAATTTTATAACTAGATTTAAATTCACTTGTGCATAACCAAAACTTGGAAAGCTGGAATAAGAATCATTGTGTTACATAACCTATTTCTAAATCAAGCTCAAGTGGGTCCTTACTATAGTGGCTAAAGCCCCTCTGAACACTGTCACACAGCAAAGCCTCACTCCGAGCCCACATAGAATCTTTTATCTCCTTGGACGGTAACTGTTAGTAAATTTGCCAGTAAACTAGCAAAAACGTGGGCTTAGCCTATTCAAGTAGGTATAATCCTCAAGGTGCCTTGTTTCACTTCCAAACAGCAATGGCTACTTTTAAGGTAATTTCTCCAAAAGTTATTAACTATTCAAAGATCTATTTGCAATAAAGACTCCCAGTTCTGTCTCATCAGTTTTCCTTTATTCCATACTAATAAAACTCCCAATTTTAAGATGAACATGGGACCACCTCATCTCTCACAGCTCTCTGTCCACATGTGACTAACTTCTGTCTTATTTTCCTCAAAAATGGCTTTTTTCTCTTTCTCTCTACTGGTTGAATGCAGATGTGACGACTCGTGCAAGAGAAAGCTTCTAAAACCGGGAAGCCACCTTATTAATAGAAGACATGCACAGCAAAGCAAGGCTCAAAAACAACAACAGAAAACAATCTGAGTCCAGACATCTTATGAACCCCAGCCCACTGTCCCTCACCCTTGTATGAAAGAGAAATAAACATGCATCTGTATCGGTCAGGGTTTTACTTAGAGGAACAGATATAAAGAACAGAGATTAACACAAGGTATACAATGTCTAAGGAATTATAAGATTGGCTTAGGACAGCGCAGGCCCGGAGAGTGAATGAGATGACCCGGGGCCCAGTGGGATCCTGAATAGATCCAGAGCGCAGGCCCGGCGAGTAAGTGAGACAACCCAGGCCCACAGATCCTCATTCGACCCAGGCTGCAGGCCCAGCAGAGAACCCTTCAGCAGAACTCCCTGCAAAGAGCCTAGAGGCAAGACCCACCCAGCTGATTCAGGAGCAGAACATCTTCCCAGAGAGACACAAAGGGTTCAACTCTAACGCCTGCAGCAGAAAGAAGTGGAGCGCAGCAGCCAGATCTAAACAACACCCACCTGGA
>NW_004524583.1:28227847-28229528 GCF_000260255.1 Octodon degus
AAAAAAAAAAACAACAGAGGTTTGTACCTATATTGTTTATTTATTATTTCTTGCCTATATCTTGTAATATGAGAAACTACTTTGGCAGTAACAATACACAATGTACTAACCATTGTTACTCTCCTAAAAAAATAAAATTTAAAAAAATTGGCTTAGGACAGTCAGCTGCAGTCAGATGAGGGAGCCTGCAGAGGGCGTCTGCACACCCCAGACTGAAGAATTCAGGCCCAAGGTCTGAAGCTCACTGCTGTGCTCCGTGCAAGTCTCTATTCGTCAGCTAATGGGTCTGCGAGGGAAGACTGAAGAGTCTGCGGCGGAGGGTGAAGGATCCAAGCCGGAGGCCGAAGAGTCTGCGCTGGGAGCCAGGCGATGCAGGCCAAGCTGAACGCGAAGACCAAAGTTCCTGGACGAAGTGGAACATCGACTACTTCCTCAGCCCCTTTATGTGGTCTCTTTGTGCTGAGTCACTCCGGGGGCTGAACCAGTTGTGCCCCAGGGCGGACCCCCACCAGCCGGAACTGCTACCCCGCGGGGTCTTCCCGCCAAGTTGACCCAATGTGTCAGCCGCTACAGCATCTTTATAAATCCATGATTAGTTTTGGTTTTTCTATAATTGAAATAAAATCTAGGTCTAACTTCTCGTCTAAATTCTAAACAAACAACAACAACAAAAAAAGATGAAGAACAGTCACCCAGAATGGTACACTGAATACGGCTGCCGCTGTCCACAGTGTTTACAGCACTTAAGATGCAGCTGGCTGGAATTTAAGTGTCTATAAAATACGCATCAGGATTGCAATTCAGTACAGAAAGACTGTAAACTAGCTCCTTAATAACTGTATTTTGATTGCATGTGGAAATTATATTTTATATGTTGAGATTAAATATTTCATTAAAATTAATTTCACTTGTTACTTTTGTATTGTCATTAATAGAGCATTTTAAACCACATATAGGGGCCAGGGAAATAGCTCAGTAGAATAAGCGTTTGCCTGGCAAGCGCAAAGGCCTGAGTTCAATCCCCGGTTCCACCAAAAAATAAATAAATAAATAAAATAGAACCACGTATAGGGGCTGGGGAGATGGCTCAGTAGAAAAAGTGCTTGCCCAGCAAGTGCAGGGTCCTGAGTTCAATCCCCAGTACCAAAAAAACAAAAACCCCCATATATATGCTCCACATCTTCTGTGGAATACCACTGATCTACACTACGCATGAATATTTCAACATGGAGCTCCAAAGCTATGTTCACTGAAGTGCAAGAAAGATAGCGACTGTAATATTTCAGATTTAGATCAAGAATAGGGTGACTGTCCTTCCAACAAGGATTTCTTAAATGAGAATGGAAGATTGTTAATGTGACTTTTCAAGAAAGAGTATCTCAGATGAGTTTTTTTTTTTTTTTTTTTTTTTTTTTTTTTTTTTTTTTTCAGAACCAAGGATTGAACTCAGGCCCTTGAGCTTGCCAGGGAAGCGCTTATTCCACTGAGCCATCTCCCCAACCCCCTAAGGTTTTTTTTTTGTTTGTTTGGTTGGTTGGTTTTTGCAATACCAGGGATTAAACTCAGGACCCTGCGCTTGCCAGGCAACTGCTTATTCTACTGAGCTATCTCCCTGGCCCTAGATGAGTTTAAATTTTATTCTGTTTGAAGGTACAAAGTAAATGAAATGTTCAAAATCTCT
>NW_004524583.1:28230066-28237649 GCF_000260255.1 Octodon degus
GAGAGAGAGAGGTGTGTGTGTGTGTGTGTGTGGCCAGCTCAGCCCACCAGGGGGCGAGGCTGGCTGGCATGTGGTGCTGGGGGATTGAACCGCGGTCCCCGATGCCTTGCTAAGCTTGTTCTAAGTAGGTGCTTTAGACCACTGAGCCATCTCTCCAGCCCTTAAAATACAGTTTTAGTGCTGTGTTCACACAGTTAAATTCTTGTGAGTTTTTCATGTTGTTTTCTGATTTTTAAGACAGGCTCTCTTCGTGTGGCCCGAGGTGGCTTCATACTTGCACCTGTCTTTCCTAAGTGTCCCGAAGGCTGTGATTTGCAGTATGCAGCTCCTGGCCCCATTTGTGCATTCAGTTCTGCTTCTGCTCAGGAGGTGGATTTGCAGCTTGGCTCACATCATGATGGTCCTCCAGGCTAGCAGAACAGGGCTGGCCCCGGCTGGCACTTGTCTCAGAGCTCTTTGGACTTAACAGGAGTACATGACTGCCTCTTTCCCAAGACTTCTTTTCTTTTTTTTTTTTTTTTTTTTTGGTATTCTAGGGAAGGGTCTACAAGGTGTTCAGGGTCTCACTACTAGATTGGACTCATAGTGATCCACCTGTTTACAGCCACCCAAGAGCTGGGATTACAGGCACGCACCACCATGCCCAGCCTCAATTGCTGTCTCAGTGTGCCCTGGGGACAGGGCCAGCAGGGCAGGCCCGGGGATCAAACCCCAGCCCCTCGCCTGCTTGCAGGCCCTTTAATCTGCTGAGCTATTTGGCCAGCCTTCCCAAGACCTCTTGTCTGGTGCACAGATATCCGCATTAGTCATGCGTGTAAAGCCACAGATCCTATGTGGGCTGAGTCTAATTTCTATAGATACTATCATCTTTGTGTGGTTGTGAATAAAAGGTTGGTGTGCAATAACAACACAGTAAATTTGTACTAAAATGAGGAGATAACTTATTATTTTGACCAAAGGAATAGTGTGCTTTGTGACCTTCAATGTGCACTTTAAATTTCAACCTTTGGATTATATGAAATTTTACTTAAAGTACAGGGTGCGTCTTTAGAAAGAAAATACCTCACTTTCTGCATAAGCTTGGAGTCAACTGAGAATAAGACACAAGATATTTTTATAGAGATGAGGATATCAATTTTATTACTGGAAAAGCTATAGGGAAAGTATGACTGTAACTCTGTAGAGAAAGGAAGCCGACATTCTGCCTTCCAACTAGGCTTTGCACCAGTTCACAGGAGGAAAGGTCTGTCCTGCCCAGGAGACTCGCTTAGGCAAAACTGCTGCCTCCTACTAGTCTGGGGCACAAACAGATGAAAACAGGGAGAAATGGGTCCATAGTTTGGGTCCCGTATTAATTACCTTCACCAAATCAAGAAGCACGAGCCAGTGAGAAAGAAAGCCACATGGGAGGGGCTGGAAAGATAGCTCAGTAGAATAAGCACTTGCCTGGCAAGTGCAAGGGCCTGAGTTCAAGCCCCGGTTCCGGAAAGAAAGAAAGAAAGAAAGAAAGAAAGAAAGAAAGAAAGAAAGAAAGAAAGAAAGAAAGAAAGAAAGAAAGGAAGCCACATGGGAAAGAACTCTTTACAGTCAAAGCAGGAAGGTGAAGGGTAGAAAAATTTATTCTTTTCTTGTTGAGCCCATTTCTGGTTAGGACTTGGGGGTCCCAGGACTGTCACTTACCTACATGTTGTGATGTAGGGGTCACTACAGTGGATGTCTGCTGATTTTGCCTTCCCAGCATTCAACACTTCTGGGAAAGAAACACGTCGATTGTCTTGTAGGGAACCACCCTTCTCCTCCTACCATAGAGGGGACTCTGGTGGCTTTGATCCCACCAGAGTCCTCTTTCCCTCTTTCCTCAGCCAGGGAAAGAGGAACATGTGACCCACACTGGACCAGGTTGCCTGAATCCCTGAATGCCTGTGTTGCAGCTCCTGGAGAAGTGGTTCCCTCTTTCTGTGAGGGTTCAAAGTTGGAAGATACAAGCTGGACCAATGGAGATGCTCATCTTTGAAAAGGAAACTGATGAAATAGAATGATGGAGACATTCTAAGTCTTTGACTCAGTGAGTGCTGGATAGAAAGTTTTGCCTAATGCCAGCCTACTCCAGACACCTGTTGCTTGTGAAAGTCAGTATACGCTTTCACATTTATAAAGTATTTTGAATTGGATAGTTTTCACTTAGGATCAAAACAATTTCTGTTAATAAAATGTCTAACACACACACACGCATGCACAACGTCTTCCTCATAAAGTTTGTCACAGGACCTAAATTGTACACAGGGGAATTATCTCCCAGAAGTACCATACCGTTGATTAAAACACTTTACTATTAAGTAATGTAACAGTTTTTCAGGGAAAATGGACATATTATCAAGGACACTTGCCTTTCTCTAAGGAAATGTAAAGGGTAGAGAAATCCTTAAATCCTGATTCCTTTCTCATTGAGCTGGTTAGAATTTTATAATTGGTCAAAGTATTTCAACAGGAACATCTGGGGACTTTAAAAACATGAACTGGGGAGCCTATTTTAACCTGCTGAATACATTCTATGGTGTGTCTTCAGAGCCTTAAAAAGTTCGACAAGTTGCAACTCATCTTCCTAGTTTGACAGGTTTGCAAGAATTAGTGTAGAGACCAACGTGGTAGTAAATCACCCGGAGAGTGTAAACTCACTTATTCATCCATTTGGGCATTTTTAGTTTTCTGTTCGGCCAAATGCAAGCATGAATGATAAAGTCTACTCAAAGGGCTCTTCGGGGCAAATTGGAAGTGAAAAACTCCTACTCTGCTGTTTGCTTGTTTGTTTGTTTGTAGTGCTAAGGACTGAACCAAAGGCCTTCTCACTGAGCTCTGTCTCAGCCCTTTTAACTTCACACTTTGAAGGTCTTGTTAGCTCATGAAATTTTCCAGACCAGCTCAAGCTTCTGTCTCAGTCACCCAGTGCTAACGTTACAGGCAAGCACTACGTACCTCTCTTCTGCTGGTGCATTGACGAAGGGTTACACAAAACAGAGAACACTTAAACGGGGCGTGAAGACAGATAGATGGCAGCAAAGTGTAAAGCACACCAAGACCTTGCACCAGTGGGTACAGATGTTTGTAAGGTCCTGGAATATTCTGGAAATGATAATGAGTTAGATGTGAATTGACAAATTCCTGTGGCAGTTGCGATGGTAATTTGGTTTTTAATTTCATGAAATACTTAAATCAGAGGTGTGTTCTTGTGTGTTCCCACGGGTATGTATAATTCACTGATGCACCCAGATTTAACTTTTTACCTTCCTTATTAATTCACATTTGTCCCCAGCTAAAATTCTAAGACCAACCAGTACTGAATTTTCTGTGATTATACCCTGAACCTTTCTGCTCCTCTTCCACTTTGCTGAATTCATTTAATCACAATCTTAGTTAAATCCAGCTCTTCCACTTCTTCATTCTACCACACATGCAGTTGAATGTGGTTAGAGACAACCCAAAATCACACTGACTGGTCTCACCTCATATTCCTGATAATTAAAGAGCAGTGCGTCCAGGCAGTCATTATTTATTTATTTATTTACTTACTTACTTACTTACTTACTTACTTATTTATTTATACAGGGTCTCACTACACAGCTCAGACTCATAGTGATCTTCCTTTCTCAGCCTCCCTAGTGCTGGGATTACAGGTGTGCGCCTCCATGCCCGATTTTAGTGGCCAGTACAGCGAGCCTGGGGCTCCAGGGCCTGCAAAGCATGCAGTTTCTGGGGTCAAACCTGGGTCCTTGCACTTGCCAGGCAGGCGCTTAGACCATGGAGCGATCTCCACAGCCCAGTCATACTTGATTGATAGTCCATTCACTCTCCCATTCTCCTTGTGTTAGCCAGGGTTTTACTAGAGGAACAGATATAATACAAGGAGCAGATAGAACACAAGATGAACAAATATACAAGAAGTTACAAGATGGGCTTACGATGGTCAGCCACAGAATTGGATGAGACAGCATGCAGAGAGCGTCTGCACACCCGAGACTGAAGGACTCAGCGCCAAGGTCTGAGGCTCACTGCAGGCCCTGGATGTGCCAGGCTGGCCACAGAAACTGCATGTGGTGGCTCACACCCATAATCCCAGCACTGAGGAGGTGAAGACAGGAGGATAACTATGAGTACAAGCTGCCTAGTGGGACCTTGTACCAAATAAATAAATAAATAAATATTTAAAAAATAATTTTAAAGAAGAAAATTATAGGCCAATCTGCCTAAAGAACATAGATGTAAAAATCCTCAATAATATGCTGACAAAAAGACTGCAGCAAGTGAAGATCATACATTATGAACAAGTGAGATTCATCCCAGGAATGCAGAGATGGTACAACATACTTAAATTAATAAATATGGTACACCATGATAACAGAGCCAAGAGCAAAAATCATATAATCATCTCAATAGAAGCAGAAAAAGCTTTTGACAAAGCCTAGCTTGTATTCATGATAAAAACATTACAGAAAAATAGTAATAGAGATTGTCGTGCCCCCTGCTTTGCCTTTCTTACCCAGGATTGCTTTTGTGTGTATGTCTCTGTGTGTGTGTGTGTGTGTGTGTGTGTGTGTGTGTGTGTGTGTCTATGTGTGTGTGTGTGCTACCAAGCCCAGTCTCAATCGTCATCTCAGTGGGGCACGATGGGGATCGAACCCTGGTCCCTGGCCTTCCTAAGCAGGTGAAGGAAGGCCAGGGACCAGGGTTCGATCCCTGGCGTGCTATGCTTACCACAGGCTGATAAAAGCCATCTGTCTTAGTTACTCTTCTCTCGTTGCTGGGACAAATACCCGACAGTCAAAATGAAGGAAGGAAAGGTTTATTTAGCTCACAGTTACTGGAGGTTTCAGTCCACACTCAGCTGGCTCCAAGGCAGAGTGGCACACAGCAGAGGGCAACCTTTCATGGTGGTGGCAAAGAGCAAAAGCACAAGGGAGGGGTAGCAGCAGCTCAAGCAGCTGGCTTCTCTTCCCACCTTACATTGTAATGCAAATTACCTGCCCCAGGGTAGGGGAAGTACTCACACCTATGGGTACTTCCCAGTATTTACCCACCTATGGGTAATCCCAGCAGTACTAAAACCCATAATCCCAGCCTTGGATCACACATAATCCCAGTGGATCATGAGTTAACACAAACTCTAGAAGTCCTCACCCCATGACTGCATGAGGCTTTGGGGGGACAACTAGACACAAACCATAACACCATCTATGACAAACCCAACAGTCAACATCATACTAACTGGGCAAAAACTGAAAGCCTTCACTTTAAAATCAGAAACAAAACAAGGATGTTCACTGTCACCAGTCCTATCCAATTTAGTTCTGGAAACATTAGCCAGAGAAATTAGAAAAAAACAGAGAAATAAAAGGAATAATGATTGGAAAGGAAGAAGTGACATTATCATTATTTGCAGATGACATGCTACTCTACATAGACAACCACAAAACTCCACCAAGAGACTAATAGATTTAATAACCAAATTTAGTAGTGTAGTAAGGTACAAAGTCAACACTCAAAAATCAATAGCAGAGCTGGGGAGATAGTTCGGCAGCCTTCACCTGCCTAACCCTTCACCTGCTTAGGAAGGCCAGAGACCAGATACCTGCCTGGCAAGCACAAGGACACAGGTTCAATCCTCAGTACCGCAAGCTGTGCTGGCCTTGTGCTGGCCACTGAAACTGGGTATGGTGGCGCACGCCCATAATCCCACTGCTGGGAAGGCTGAGACAGGAGGACCACAACCAGTCCAAGCTGTGTAGCGAGACCTTGTACCAAATAAGTAAAAGATTCAAAAGGGCTAGCCAGATAGTTCAGTGGACCAAAGCAGCTGCTTAGGAAGGCCAGGGACAGGGTTCGATCCCTGGTGTGCCATGCTGGCCCCACTGAGATGGTGATTGAGACTGGGCTTTGTAGCACACACACACACACACACACACTCCTGGGTAACAAAGGCAAAGCAGGGGGAACCACAATCTCTGACTTAAAATTATACTACAAAGCTACTGTCATAAAATCAGCATGGTACTGGCAAAACACACACACACACACACAGACTTGAGGATCAATGAAATAGATTAGAAGATGCAGACACAACTACAAATACACTCAGCCACCTTATCTTTGATAAAGAGATACAGTTTTCTTTTATGTATTTTTAGTAATGGGTCTACAAGGTTTCACTACAGAGATCGGACTCCTAGTGATCCTGTTTTCAGCCTCCCAAGTGCTGGGATTATAGGCACGTGCCACCATGCCCAGTCTCCAATATCTCAGCATGCCCCCCGGGGCGGGGCTGGCATGGCATGCCAGAGATTGAACCCAACTCCTGTACCTGCCCAAGCAGGCACTTTAGTCCGATGAACTATCTGGCTGGCCCAAAAGCTATATTCTTTAGTAAATGGTGCTAGAAAAACTGGTTTTTCACGTGCAGAAGGCTAAAATTAGATCCATGTCTACCACCATGAACTAAACTAAAGTCAAAATGGATCAAAGATTTAAATATTAAAGCAAACACTAAATGGACTGGAAGAGAAAGTAGGTAGAAATCTTAAAGACGTAGAGTTGGTAGGGAGTTCATTAACAAAAACAAACTGCACGAGAAATACTTCAAAAAATCAATAATTGGGATCTCATCTTTTTGAAGTTTCTGCATGTGAGAAGAAATCATCAACAGAGTAAAAAGAAAACACAGGCATTAGGGGAAAAAGTTAGCCAACTGTTCTTCAGACTAAGGAATTCTATCTAGAACATGTAAAGAATTAAAAACAATCAGGCTGCCAGGGGATATAGCTCAGTGACATAAGCCTGCCAACCACAAGGTCCTGCGTTCAATCCCTAGCACAAAATAAATAAATGAATGAATAAATAAATAAATAAATAATAAAAACAATCAGGCCCCCAAAATTCGAAGACCCAAACCAAAATCTGCCATCTGAGATGAATATACACTTCTCAGATAAAGAAATACAAATGGCAAATAAATATAAGAAAAGTTGTTTGACCTCATTGGTCATTTGAGAAATGCAAGTTAACACAACACTGAGATTCCATCTTACCCCAGAAAGAATGGCTGTCATGCAGAAATCAGCCAATAACACATGCTAGAGGAGCTGTTGGGGAAAAGGAACTTGCCCCACCGCTGGCGGGGGCATAGACTAGAACAACCACCATGGAAAGCAGTGTGGAGACTCCTCAAGCAGCCAGCATTGGAGGTCCCATTTAACTCAGCTAGCTCCTTCTGGGTATTTGTCCAGAAGAAATGAAAACATCATACCACAGCAATATATGTGCATGTTTATAGCAGCGCAATTTGTCACAGCCAAATCTTGGAAACAATTCAAATGACCATCAACTGAGGAATGCACAAATAAAAACTGGGGTTTTTACATAATGGAGTATGACTCTGCTATAAATAAAATAAACTCAAGGCTGTGATACATAAATAGATGCAACTAGAGACCATACTCATAAGTGAAATAAATCAGACCCACATGTGTAAACATCATATTTTCTCACTAGTGTAAAAACCTAAATGTGTATATAAAATCTGAAAGGTACAATAG
>NW_004524583.1:28238069-28245298 GCF_000260255.1 Octodon degus
TAAACAAGCGGATCACTATGAGTCTGATCTAGTAGTGAGATCCTGAACACCCTGTAGACCCTTCCCTAAAATACAAAAAAAAAAAGCAAGATCCAGAGATTGTGTATTCAATTTCTATATGTCATAAATTCTAGGAACTTACTATATACCCCCTGCCCTGTTCTATGAAAGATGAAAAAAAAAAAACATACAAACAATAAAGAATTTGTGAACCTCTTTCAAAAAAAAAAAATCTTCTCTAAGTTTCTTGTAGAATTCAGCTGTGACTCCATCCAGATCCAGGCCCTTGTTTGTTAGTAGGTTTTTTATTACATTTTCAAACTCATTGACTGATATTGGATTATATATCTTCTTGAATCAGCTTTGGTAATTCATATGCATCTAGGAAATTGTCCGTTTCTTCTGTTTTCTGTCCTATGAGAGTAAAGCTTTTCAAAGTGGGCATTGATGATGTTCTGAATCTCTATAGGGTCGTAATTATTTCCCCCTTTTCATTCCTTATTGCATGAATTTTAATTTTTTCTTTCCTTTATTTAATAAGGTTGGCTAGGGGTTTACTAGTTTTATTTATCCTTTCAAAGAACCAACTCAGATTTCATTTATTCTTTGTATTGTTTTCTTCAAGTCCGTTATAATTTCCTGCTTTCTTTGGGCTTTGGGCTTGTCTTGCTTTATTTCTCTAGCAGCTTGAGCATAAGATTTTTTATTTGGGCTTGTTCTGTTTTCCTGATGTGAGCACATTATCATCTGCTGCTATAAATTTCTCACTTCATGCAGCTCCCATTGCATCCCACAGAATCTGCTAAGTTGTATCTGCCTTTTCATTTGATCATAAATATTGTTTAATGTTTTTAATTTCATCTATAAACTACTGATTGTTTATGAGAGTTATTATTTAGTTTCCATGTATTGATGAAGTTTTTGCTGTTTCTTTTGTCAATAATTTCTAGTTTCATTACACTATGGTCGGATAATATGCATGGGATAATTTTACTTAAGCAAGGCCAGCCAAATAGCTCAGTGGATTAAAGCGCCTGCGAGCAGGTACAGGGACCAGGGGTTAGATCCCCAGGCCTGCCATGCTGGCCCCACCCCTGGGGCACACTGAGACAGTAATTGAGACTGGGCGTGGTGGTACGCACCTGTAATCCCAGCTCTTGGGAGGTTGTGAACAGGCGGATCACTATGAGTCCGATCTAGTAGTGAGACCCTGAACACCCTGTGGACCCTTCCCTAAAATACAAACAAAAAAGAAAGAAAGAGAAAGTATGCATTTACTTAAGCATGCTATCTATCTCTTTGAGTCAATGGGGTATTAAATCCCCTAGTATAATTATGTTATTGCACATTTGATTTTTCAAGTCTGTTAAAATTTGTCTTATATAGTTGGGTACTCCTATGTTGGGTGCATAAATATTTATAATTGTTATCTCTTCCTCTTGCTCTTTTCCCCTAACAAGTATGTAGTGACTTTCTTTATCTCCTTTCCATCATTTGATGTTTAGTCTATGAGTTTCCTTTTTAATTGAATGTGTTTCTTATAAACAGCATATTTTTGGATTTCGGTTCTTGATTCACTCTGCCGGTCTGCTTTGATTGATGAATTGAGGCATTTACTTTGATGGTTATAACTGATATATATTGGCTGATCTTTGTCATGTTGTTTTCTTGCTCTAGGTTTCCTGCTTTTATGCTTTGTTTAATTGTTTGCTCTGCTTGGTGGTGCTTTTCTGCTGTTGTTCTTAAGGCTATGGCAATTTTTTTTTAATAATTTTATTTATTTATGTGTGTGTGTGTGTGTGTGTGTGGCCAGCTCAGCCCACCAGGGGGCGGGGCTGGCTGGCATGTGGTGCTGGGGGATTGAACCGCGGTCCCTGTGCTTTGCTAAGCTTGTTCCAAGTAGGTGCTTTAGACCACTGAGTCATCTCGCCAGCCCCATATAGATTCATTTTGATTAAGGCTAATTAGAGTTTTATATGCCTCACTTTTCTGTATGTCACATTCTTTTCCCATGATTGGGAACCTTTCTGCTACTACTTGTGGTAATAATGTTTTTATGTCATTTGTGTTTATGCCTGCTGTTTTGTTGACACCTTTAGTCTTATACTGTTCTTCTTGGCATCATCTTGTAGCTGTTGAATTGTTATTGCCTGGTTCCTTGTGATTTTGAAGAAATCTTTCCATTCACGATCACTAGCTGCAATACTGAGTTCAAGGTCTGCAAGTTGATCTCCAGTTTCACTCAAACAATATTGCTAGCTTTCAATGGAATTTTTTTTAACAATGTTTTGTTTTGTTTTGCAGAACTGGGGATTGAACTCAGGCCCTTGAGCTTGCCAGGGAAGCGCTTATTCCACTGAGCCATCTCCCCAGCCCTTTCAGTGGAATTTTTTCTTATTTCCTCAATATCTGTTTGAATCTGTTTCATGCATTTTCTTTCCTGTTTTGTTCATTCATTGTTTCCATCATTTTAATATTCTCCACTATTTTTTTCTGTGTCTCCTTTAGATGTACTGAGCAATTATTTCATGATTGTTGTCATTTCTTTTTTTGACCTGAGAGATTATTTCCAGTGTTTTTATTATTTTTAAAAGAATACAAAGTAGTAATGAAGAACAGCATTAGAAATGATACAAATTTCACTAAAGAAAGTAACAGGAATTGAACAGTGGTTGCTGTATTGCATGACGTTAGTTGTTTAGGTTACCAGATTTAAATGTGCAAAATTAGCTTAAAAAGCAAAACTGACCTGATTTCTTCTATAACCTGATGCAGTTTGTATCATTTCAGGAACTTCAGGTGTGTGACTTCCAAGTTCTTCTATGTCCTTGTCTCCTGGACTTGGTCTGGCTGGGCTGGAGGCCAGAGATTTCCTTTTGCTCCTTTGTTTTGACAGTTGTGAAGCTCCCAATATTCACTCAGGCTCAGCAGGGACAGCAGGGGGTGGGGCAGGGGTTTGCAAGTGTTCAGCGACAGTTATGTCAGTGGGCAGGCTCAACAGGGTCCTACCGCTGTCCGAAGCCCAGCCTGCCTTCTGCCACAGGGGTGGGTGGGGCAGCTCAGCAAAGCTCCCTGAAAGGCAGTGGGTGCAGGGTGGGGCTTCAGCTACAGAGGCTTCCTGAACTTGGAAAACACCCAGCACTTCCTCACTGCAGTGCATTTGCACTGCTTTTCCTTGTTCTTGCAACAGCACTATAACTGCTCCTCACCTCATTCCAGACATTGCTCCAGGGTCGCCTTTTGATTGTGGCCTTCCTTATACATGCAATTTTGGATTGTATATATGTTCACATGCAGACACCAATATCCAACATGCACATACAAGCGTACAAGCACATACATCTTTTTTCTCTGTTTACTCTCTTACTGGCATTTATCTAGCCTTTTATATATCTTATTGTCTTTCTCCATTAGAATGCAAGCTATAGGGGCTGGTGAGATGGCTCAGTGGTCTAAAGCATCTACTTGGAACAAGCTTGGCAAAGCACAGGGACAGCGGTTCAATCCCCCAGCACCACATGCCAGCCAGCCCTGCCCCCTGGTGGGCTGAGCTGACCACACACACACACACACACACACACACAAATAAATAAATAAATAAATAATTTTTAAAAAAAAGAATGCAGGCTATAGAAAGCCACACATTTTTACCTGCTTGGTTTACTGCTCTATTTCTACTGCCTACAAGAAGGCTGGGAATATAGCACGAGTCCAGTAAGTATTCACTGAATGAATGCACAAATAAATATATAAACAATGATACAGTAAGAATACATCAAATATGATTTTACCGTATCTTGATTTTAAAACAATAACCATAGAAGTAACGAAGATAAGATAGTGGGAAAAGATTATTAACTGGGAGAATAGTTTTGTTTATTTATTTTTAAATTTTTTTACGTACTTAGTACAAGGTCTACAGGGTCTCCCTACACAGATTGGACTCATAATGATCCTCCTGTTTTTCAGCCTCCCAATCCCCCTGGGATTATAGGCGCGCGCCACCATGCCCAGTCTCAACTGCTGTCTCAGCACATCCTGGGGGCAGGGCCAGCACAGCATGCCAGGGATTGAATCCCAGTCCCTGCACCTGCCTAAGCAGACACTTTAGTCCACTGAGCTATCTGGCCAGCCTTTGGGAGAATAGTTTAGAGACTGTTGGTATAAGATATTGTACACAAACCAAGGCAGAGGTTGTAGGAAAGAGAAGGATGTAGGTTAGACCAGCTGGGGTACGGACTAAGAAAGACAATGGGTATTTGCAGAGTCATTGGGGGAGCTTTATTCTATTCAACCTGGTTTATGCCAGAGATTGGCAGAAGAGTCTGGCCAGTAACAGGATGGGAGAAAAGAGCTAGAAGGGTAAGCTGGGCCCTACAGCTACTGTGACTCCCATCACCCTATTCCTTCGGGGTAAAGAACCTGAAATCTCCTATCCCAGTAAAGGATTTCAGATGATCTGTACTCTTCTTACTGATCATCACTGTGAAGTGAGAGGAGCAACGTAACTGTTAAAAACTGGAAATAAGTCAGACAAAATAAATCAAGACTAGTATTGAAGAATGATCAAATTCCCTTTGACTATTCTATTGAAGAAGAACATATCAAAGCACATACTGTTATGGGTTCTCAAACAGAAGCCAGACCAGAGTCCAAATTGAGAATTTAAAATGAGCCTTTAATATCAAGCTCGGGGCCTTCCTGACTTCTACTCCTGCAGGAGAGAAGACAGAGAAGCTCCCCGAGTGACAGAAAACAGGGTTTTTAAACAGTAACTACTCTCTACTTAGCACGTATAGATATTTTAAAATTAATCATTTATAACCTACCAAGACATACAGGAACAATTCACAGGTTAACCTGACAATAGATTGAGTACAATATCCAGATGAAATTTCTTTGAGTTTTAACAGAACAAAATCATTAGCCACATTCCTACAAGGATGACAGGCAGTCTGGCCTAAACTTAATTATCACCTGTTATATAGGGGCTGATTGTCTCAGGTACACATACATCAACATGAATCACTCTGACTTAGGTTACTACAACTTAACACATTCTGAGCTTATTAACCTTCAATCTACACAAATCCTATGTCCTGTTTGCTTAGGACAGTTATAGAAAGAACTTATCAGTCTTAGCAGGAATTCCCCAGACATGAGGTCATAAGGCTGTGATTTTTAAACTACTGAGTGGTTTGAGCACCCTGCTACAAATTTGCAGAAAATGACCTCAGTGAGTTCAAAATCGAAGTACCCATTACACACACATGACATAAATTCATGAATAAAAATATTACATTTATGTAAAAAAAAAAAAAAAGAGTGTAAAAGGTATCAATAAAGCCCAAATTAGACCATAGTGCTACTCTACTTTTGTAGGAGACACTTCCAGGTCCTCGTCACGGTCCAAGAAGCCAGTATTTATAATCCCAGAGTTATGTTATTGGAATCTCATCAAGTTGATTCCAATCTACCACTTACAATGCAACCCACGGTGAAAATAAAGCCACTAAATCATATTTTCAATCATTGGAGAGTCAAGGGGCTCTAAGTCCAGCCATGAAGATGGCTTCCTGAAACAAGGAGAGTGATCCAGGGCCTCACCTGGTTTTTATTCAGTGGAGGAGTGGCTTGAGGAGGATTGACTGAGAATTGCAGGAAATAGGTGACCATTGTGAGCTGAGCTAGGTGGGTGGCCTGCATTTACCTCTGCCATATGCAGAGAGGATATGCAGAGAGAGTAATCTGCGTTACACTATTATGCCATTGAGATAGCATCTGGGGGCCAGAGAGATGGCTCAGTAGAATAAGCGCTTCCCTGGCAAGCGCAAGGGCCTGAGTTCAATCCCCTGTTCCAAAAAAAAAAAAAAAAAAGAGAGAGAGAGAGAGACAGATAGCATCTAATGTTTTGAGGGGTCTGGTGCTTCAGCTTTGATGCAGCCTTTCAAGCCCCAGGAAGTCATAGCCTCTCTCTCGAGGCTCGATCCCAGCTGGCACCGCGGAGCATTAGCTCTACTGTCCTGTCTCGACCTGGCTCACATAGAAGAGCAGCAGGTGTAGGTTACCAGGGAAACGCGCATGCCACCTTCAGAGACTATCACCAGCACCTCAGCTAGACCAATACACATTGCTTAAGGCCAACTGAAGGATAAATAGAAGTCCTAGCCACCTCCGTACAGAACACTACGGGGAAATAGGGTCAGGCTCAGCCAAAATGGAGACAGTCGCTCTTCTTTCAGGTGGTCCTCCACATACTTGGTTGTAGCAGATCCCCTACACCTTACTCTGTCAGTTTATGTCTTGCCTAGAGTCCACTGTGATAAAGTCTGTGACTTCTAGACTCACCTATGGCCTTAGCTATGCTGCCCAAAGGTAGTGTGAAAGTCACTACACTAGAGACTAGGAGTGAGAGCAGTGGGGAAAGGGGGGAGGGGTGACCTCACTCCTCACTGAGCTCAAGGTGTGTTGGTGGAGACAGACATTAAGCAAGCTTTTAGCAGAGTATAAGAAAATATTTCCTAAAGAGACAGAGATAGATGAGGGAGAGAGAGGGCGAAGGTGACAGAGAGGGAGACAGGACGACAGACAGGGAGACAGGGAGAGAGAGCCTCCTCAACACATTTTTTTAAGAACATTTTCTTTTGAAAATTTAAGTCCTTTTTCTGTTTTCATATACATATAAATCATTTTAAACTGAAGCTTTTTACTAACTTTATAAGGCAAAAATTTTTTAATGTCTTGGGAAAGATGTTTTGAAAAAATATATTCATGAAGAACAATGATGGGCTACAGGTGAAGCCCAGTGCCAGAGCCTTTGCCTACCATGTGTGGGGCCCAATATCACTGAAGAAAAAAAGGTGCCTTTTCTCACAGCTTCCGTGAGACAATAGGAGCCTAACTTTGGCTGGTGCCTCACTGCCAGTCTTCTGTCATAGTGTTATGGTTTATGATTAGGGGCCCCACCCCACAGCCGAGGCCTCATGCAGTCATGGGGCAGCTTCTGGAGTTTGTGATGGGTTGTTGTGGACGTGGATGCTGCATCTGCCCTGGGGCAGGTAATTTGCATTTCAGTGTAAGGAGGTGTGTGTTCTCTGCCTTGTGCCGCTCTGCCTTGGAGCCAGCTGAGTATGGACTGAAATCTCCAGTAACTGTGAGCTAAATAAACCTTTCCTTCCTTCATTTTGGGTGTTGGGTATTTGTCCCAGCAATGAGAGAAGAGTAACTGA
>NW_004524583.1:28246018-28252836 GCF_000260255.1 Octodon degus
AAAAAAAAAAAGAAAACAATTATTATAAGGACATTTATGACAGTGCTTTTTATTGGAGTCAAACCAGGTGCCCTTCACTAGGGAAACATAACTAAGACAAAATGTGGTCCTGTACATTATGGAACAGCACCAGGAATGCAGAAAGAATGAACTACATATACATGAAGAAAGAGGTGTGTCATAAAATGGCGTGGAATGAAAGAGAATCAGAATAGAATTTATATCTTGATACCATTTATGTAAATTATAACTACAGACACAGAAAAATAGCACTGATTTTAAAATATAAATGTAAAGATTTGTAATGAATGTTAGACTTGTGTCTTTGTTTGGAGTGGTGTGAGGTGTAGAAAAAACCTTGGAGATAAAAGGAGCAGCACACGCGGGACCCCAGCACTCAGGGAGACTGAGGCGGGAGGATCAAATGTTTAATTCCATCCTGGGTGATTTAACATCTTACTAAGACTCTGTCTCAAAAGACAAACATAAAAAGGGCTCGGGCTGTAGCTCAGCACAGTGGTCCCGGGTCCAATCCCCAAAATGAGAAAAAGGGCTTACGTGGACAAATGATGACAATATGCTCAGACCTGACAAATATGAACCACTTTCTAAGCTTAGGACATAAATAATGGACAGGAAAAAAAGCGACTGAGGAAAGTGTTCTCCAGCTCAAAGAACTGTTCAGCTATCTAACCAACTTAGACTATTGCTCCAGCTTAATTCACTGTCTCTTGAGGACAGCCCGCGAGCTAAATACACAAGGAACTGCCATGGCCAAAGTAAGAGGTTAAGTTGTCGGAGACAGTGGAAGTGCCTCTTTAGAATTCCAGTTTGGCTGCCTCGTATGAAAATGTTGCCCATTAATTATATATCAACAAATCACAAAGACTAACCTTTTGACATAGAAACATCAGCAACAATATTCCTCTTTTAAAAAACAAACAGTATCTTCTTGGCCTAAATGAAACTTTGCTTAGCAACAACTCCTAACTTTTCATTCGCTCTTCATATAGTCATCCCATTGGCTATTAATATTCACTGCTAGACAGTGAGAGCCTCTGATGACTTTATAAGCACCACATAATTATGTCTTCCACTTCCGGTTAACCCTGAGTTGTGCTGCATGATTGTGTTTCTGTGATACATAAAATTCAAACATAAAGTAGTGGGCTAGCCTGATAGCTCAGCGGACTAAAGCGCCTGCTTAGGCAGAACACAGCGGCCAGGGTTTGCGAGCCGTCCTGGTCCCACCCTCGGGGCCATGCTAAAACAGGGATTAAGACTGGGCGTGTTGGTGCCTGCCTGTAATCCCAGCGCTTGGGAGGCTGTAAACAGGAGAATCACTAAGTCCTATCTGTTTAGTGAGACCCTATAGACCCTGTCCTAAATACAGAAGAAAAAAAGAAAAACATGAAGTAGTGAATTTTACAGATAATTTAATGAAATCATTGGCTGAAAAACATTCATTTGTATAAAGACAAATGTCTTTAAGAATATAAAAATCAACCTAGCACTGAAAATCTCCATGCTTTTCAGTTTTTTGAAATTAAAGACATTATAAAACAACTTTAAGTATCTTTACAGTTCACAAATTAGAATAGTACTTTTTTGAGAAATAAATTTCCAAGCAATCTAAAGACTTTTAGTTAATAACTTATTACATAAGGGGCCAGGGAGATGTCTCAGTGGAATAAGCACATCTCTGGCAAGCACAAGGGTCTGAGTTCAATCCCTGGTTCCGCCAAAAAAACCCAAAAAAAAAAAAAAGTTTATTACATAATGCGAGATTATATATGGATCTGCAAAGTCAGCTATATATTTGCTAAAATAAGCGAGTTTCCAGAGTTGATGCTGTAAGGTTGCTACACCTAGTGGTGATATATCTTCCCAGTTGCTTCTAGATTCAAGGTATCTTTTTCCCATAAATAAACAGACTTAAATTTCTAAGGAGTGGCCTTTGCTTAGGAGTATGAATAGATATGAATGAAATGAAGTCTAAGTTCATTTTGAATGATTGAACATAATTAAAAACTTGCTTTTTAGTGGTTTCCATTTTCAATTTCCATTTATTTTGTACTGACACATAAAACCATACCATGGAGCAACTTTACAGTGAGATACGATTAATAAAAATTGTCAATGTGTTTGTGTTCCTCCTGTAGTTTTTTTGTTTCTTTGTTTTTGTTTGTTTTTGTTTTTGTTTTTGTTTTGCAGAACCGGGGATTGAACTCAGACCCTTGCGCTTGCCAGGCAAGTGCTTATTCTACTAGCCATCTCCCCGACCCCACTGCAGTTTTTAACTGTAAGCTCTAAGTAACATCTGGAATGTGTGAACAGTCAATGCTTTTAAGCATTATTGTGAACAAAGCCACAAGTCACCCACGGTTATTAGTCGATAGCCATCCAGGAACTGGCATAGCTCCACACAGGCCAAACCTTTGACCTCTGTCTAAAGAAAACTTAGTTCTTTCCCTGTGTTTTACTGCTTAGGAAAATCACAAAGATTTCTATAGACTGAAAACACATAAAGCAACGTACTTGGGTAGACTCTACTTTCATCCCATTGTCCTGTAGTCTCCACACGAGAAATCTGATGTAGATAATTCACCTAACGTATACATGATTGAGTTTAAAAGTTTAGAAATATAAATTATTGTCTTATAATTAGTCTTTATATTCTAGGGGGAAAAAAATCCCCAAACCCAGGTACTCTTGTTTTAGATTTTTCAGAGATAATAAAGATAACAGTAAAAGTAAAAACAAACAAACAACAACCATGAATTAGGTTTTTTGGGGCAGTAGTTTGAAGCCTTTGAGCACAAATATTTTAAGTAGGTTATTTTTACTCTGTTGAGCACATAAACGCTTTTTATTGAAATTATAAAGGAAAAATTACCTTTTCTACATGTTTGTTTACAGTAAATGTTACAGATAAAGTCGATTGAATCTCAGAAACTGTGTGGAATTCTTGACAATGGTTGGATAGATGGAGAGAGCTCTAAAATCTGAGCCATTTTTCTCTCGAGAGCAGTTTAAAACCGGTCTGCTGAATGAGGCAGCCACCTGTTGATGGCAGAGAGAACTGAAGACTTGGTGTAAGACTTTAAAGTCTTATGCATCCTAAGAAACCCACCAAACTAGGGGCTGGGGAGATGGCTCAGTTGAATAAGTGCTTCCCTGGCAAGAGCCAGGGCCTGAGTTCAAGCCCCAGTAAAGTCTTCAGAAACCCACCGAACCGCAAAAAGAGCAGCTCCGTCTACAAGAAAATAATGCAAGCGAAACGTGCAATTAAAATTTTTTGACAGTGGTACTTTTCACATAATATGCCAAAATAGTATTTCAGCACGTAATCAAGAAAAATTGTTTGCGAACCCGTTTTCGTCCGCGCCTTCAGGCCTCCTCGGGGCGGTCGCGCCCCCGGGGGCGGCCAGCAGCATCTTGGCGAGCCGGTTGGCGTCCGTTTATTTCTCAGTCCCTCTGCCCTCTTCTGACGTCTCCTGCCCCTGCAAATTCTACTGCCTGCACGGCCCGAAGGCCTGCCGAGGACACGGCAGGGTCCCCTCCCGCGGGGCTCGGGCGCCCAGCTCCGTCCACGCGACCCCACCGTGCCTGGCCTCCAGGCCGAGGCGTCCGGGGTCTCGGGATCGATTTGCAGGTAGGAAAGCGGAGACTGGACGAGGCAACCCCGCCCAACCCCGGGACCCCCGCGTCCTCCGGCTGGGAACAGGGGGCGCAGAACTGCTCGAGACCCCGCCGGGAAGCAGCCTGCTCCTTCTGGGCGCCCTCCCCGGGTTCTCCGGTGGGGTTAGCGCCAGGTGACACACACCTGGGTCCCTACCCCGTTCACCCCCTACACCAAGGTCGCCTCCACCTGCGCCCCAACCAGCTGCAGTTTCCTAGGTAAATGCCTTTGGCTACACACCAGGCCTGGGGCTAGGGTGGGCCCCGGCTCCTGCTCTCTGGATAAGGCGAGCTTTGGTCACCTGTGGGCCTCAGGCATCCATCCCTCTAGGCAGGCAGGCATCGGGACTCTAGCCTAGCGGTCAAGAAACCGCCTAGGGCCAGCCAAACAGCTGGGTGGATTAAAGGGCTTAAAGCCCCTGCAAGTAGGCGCAGGGGCCTGGTTCAATCAGGGCCCTGCGGTACTGACCTCACCCCTGGGGAGAGCGGAGACAGCAAGTGAGACTGGGCCTGGTGGCGTGCACCTGTAATCCCAGGGATCACTACGAGTCTGATCTAGTAGTGAGCCCCTGAACGCCCTGTAGACCCTTCCTAAAAATACAAAAAGAAAAAGAAAGAAAGGAAGAAAAAGAAAAAGGAACCTGCAGTGGAGATAGTCATCATGAGCCACAGGGAGGGTGACTGAAGGAGCTGAAGAAAGGAAGGTGACCACAGTCGCCTTTGCAGCCCTTTCGGCGCCACGTAGGTGCGGGACTGGGAGGACCAAGCGCTCAGGGCCCACCTGGCGCTGCTCATCGGGGTGATAAGGGCGTTGGAATACGGTGATAATTGGCGGGTTCTGTTCCCTTTATCCCCAAGGAAGGAAATAATTGGATCACATGGGACTTCTATTTTGCAGTAAAAAAAAATTGTTTCTAAACACAGGAGAATCTGAATGGATGAGTGAATTAGGAAATAAACAGATGAGTAAATAAAGAAGCGTGCATTCATCCTGATGCGCTCACAGCCTGTGAGAGGAAGATGGAGCAGTAAATGAACGCGGCAAGTCATAGGCTAAGAGCAAGTCAGAGGTGTCCTGGGTCGCTCAGGATAGGAACCAGATCAACCAGATTGGAATTTGGAAAGCCGTTTATTACTGAGCTCAGGGCCCCAGTCTGCTCTCACGCAGAAGAGGACCGAAAGGCGGCTTACTCAGGAAGTAGGGAGGGGTTTTAAACCCTGGAACCACACTGAGTTTGATAAGCAAATTCATTTCTGACACAAAATAATGCTTTCAGAGTGATTGGGACCACAACTCAAACTACATTTCCGGGGCTTTTGTTTCACTTTCTGGTTAATTTTCACCTGAGTACCTGCAGGCAGCCTTGCGTAGCCCGGAGGTTACAAGAAGATAAAGCCCATTTAGTTTCCTTTGTCATCTCTGTAAGCTAACTCTGCAGACAGGAATTGGTGAGGGTCACAGGGATTTTATCTAGCAAACAGCAAGAAACAGCCACTGGTTACTAAACAACTTAGAACAGTGGTGAGTATACATTTGTGCACAACAGAAAACACAAGATTTACATTTATAGCCTAAAATGTGAGTTCACCCATTACAAGAGGTAGCACAGTGTAGCGTGACACAGTGGTGCTTCAGTCTTCCTAGCAAGGAGTCTTCACTGGGGGGAGCTACAAAGGTACCGACTGAATGGCTACTTAACTGTTTACACATGTGTGACCTTCATATGTGACCTTATGTGCTAATCCCTCAAGCAGCCTTGTCTTTCTGCTTCCCTAAGAGCTACTTTGACCATGTCTAGATCCTTCAGCTATCTTTAAATATTGCTTTGTTTTATTATACAAGCACATGCCAAATACTGTGATTAAAATTGCTAACTTTAACCACAAAGAATTGCCATTACATGCCATTAAAAGGAATAATGTTTAAATTAAAAAAGGAATAAATAAATAAATAAAATAAAAAAGAAATTTGGTTCTCTCCAAAGACTCCTTACCCAGCTCTGATGGCAGACAGAAACATGGTCCTTTTTGGTCTGATTGCTATTGTCATGGTCTGTGTCTAGTTGTCCCCCCAAAGCCTCATGCAGCTATGGGGCGGCTTGCAGAGTTTGTCATCATCCCAGCACTCATGATGCAGTGCTGGGACTGTGGGTGTGAGTGCTACGTGCGCCCTGGGGTGGAGAGCCGGATGCAGTGTGAGGAAAAGAAAGCCGCTTCGGCTGCTGCTCCTCCCTTGGCGCTCTGCTGTTTTCTGCTGCCCTCTTCTGGGTGGCCCACTGCCTTGGAGTCAGCCGAGTACAAACTGCAGCCTCCACTAACTGTGAGCTAAATAAACCTTTCCTTCCTTGATTTTATTTTATTTATTTATTTTTGTTTTTAATTAATTAATTTATTTATTTCTGTGTGTGTGTGGCCAGCTGGCTGGCATGTGGTGCTGGGGGATTGAACTTCGGTCCCTGTGCTTTGCTAAGCTTGTTCTAAGTAGGTGCTTTAGACCACTGAGCCATCTCACCAGCCCCCTTCCTTGATTTTAGGTGTTGAGTATTTTGTCCCAGCAACAAGAGAAAGGTAACAGACAGTTACGATACTCTGCTTATGAATGGTAAAATTCAAACCATTTAATAAACTTTAGATGAACAGCTAGCATGTGCCAGACACTATGACAGTTTCCTACTTCCTGCCCTTACTGACTAGATAACTTCATAGGGAGGCTGGTGTCTATTGGGCAGGCGCTGGCCTAAGCCAGTCACAGGGAGGATGCTTATGATGCCACTAGAAAGAAGGAAACTCTTTAGAGAGGACTCGATTTGAATCCTTAAGGGTATGTGGAATATACTACGAAATCAAGGAGAAAAGACATTTTAGGGAGAGAAGCAAAATATGAGAAGTAAGGGCCAGCCGGATAGCTCGGTGGACTAAAGCGCCTGTTTAGGCAGAGCATAGCAGCTGGGGTTCAATCCCTGATGTGCCTTGCTGGCCCCTCCTCCAGGGCACGCTGAGACAGATTGAGACTGTGCGTGGTGGTGCGCACCTGTAATCCCAGTGCTTGGCAGGCTGAAAACAGGAGAATCACTATGAGTCCGGTCTACATAGTGAGACCCTGTAGACCCTGTACCAAATACATTAAAGAAAAAAAA
>NW_004524583.1:28261140-28265540 GCF_000260255.1 Octodon degus
TCTGTGTATTCAAAGAGGTTGGGATAGATATATAGTTGCATTCTCTTAATGAATAGAATGATTTGTTCTAATTGTGTTTGTAAATAGGATCACAAGTCCGCATCTTGTACAGCAATTAACCACTAAGAAGAATATATGCAGTGTATTCTTTGTTGAAACTGTACTTCCGATGTGATTTGAAACTGTCTCATTGCTGTTTATCAATAAAACTTTGAAAAAAAATAAAATAAATCATTAAGCATGAAACAGAAAAGAAGCAATAACGACCAGCTTGCAGATGACTAGAAAAAAAAAATAAAAATAAATAAATAAATTGTGCACATTTATATTTGGTAATCTAAACAACTAATTTGAAGATAACGTTATGTATCGCAACAACCATTTTCAAATTCCTTATTTAGTGAAATTCTGTATCATTTCTATTTTTTTTAACCATTTTGTATTCTCTTTAAAAAATAAAAACAATTCAAAAGAGAGATAGCTGAAGAGAGAGAAGGCCAAATAAAGGAAAAAAAGAAACTATCTTAGTTACTTGTCTCTCTTTGCTGGGACAAATATCCAACACTCAAATTAGGGAAGGGAAGGTTTATTTAGCTCACTGTTACTGGAGGTTTCAGTCCACACTCAGCTGGCTCCAAGGCAGAGCGGCACATAACAGAAAGCAGCTTTTCATGGTGGCAGCAAAGACCAAGAGCACAGAAGGAGGAGGAGCAGCAGCTCCAGCAGCTGGCTTCTCTTCCCTCCTTACATTGAAATGCAGATTACCTGTCTCAGGGCCGGTGCAGCACCCACACCCACAATAATCAGTCACAAACTCCAGAAGCCGCCCCAAGACTGCTTGAGGCTCTCGGGGAACAACTATACACAAACCGTAACAGGGCTAAAACTGGCTTTTGGTGGTCCGAGTTTTACTTAGGCAGAAGCCCCCCTAGTGTGCTTCTCTGCCGGCAGTCCACTGTGGCTAGATCTCGGCAAGGAAACAACCCAGGCGCACTCTGCTGCTGGAGTTGAACCCCAAGCGCTTCGCAGTGAAACGGAAGCCTGCTTGCTGCTTCTGCTGTCTGCGCCGAGCGCAGGGCTTGCTCACCTTACTCACCGGCTGCTGGTCTGGAGTCTCACTGCTGCTTCAGATTTCTCCATGTCACCGGTCCCCACCTGAGAGAGGGCTGCATTGGGCTGCTGGTCCTACAGTTTATTTTTATTTTTATTGTCTTTTTATTTGTTTGTTTTGCAGAATCGGGGATTGAACTCAGGCCCTTGCGCTTGCCAGGGAAGCATTTATTCCATTGAGCCATCTCCCCGGCCCTTTATTGTCTTTTTGAGATAGGGTCTTGATATGTAGTTTGGGCTGGCCTTGAGCTCACTTTGTAGCCCAGGTGAGTCTTGAACTCGCAATGATCCTCCTGCCTCAGCCTCACAAGTACTGGGATTACAGCTGTGAGCCACCACGCCTGGCTCTAAAGTTTAATTATCTATCTATCTATCTATCTATCTATCTATCTATCTATCTATCTATCTATAAAGTTAATTATCACAGATATAGATCAGTGATAGTTTCTTTTCTTTTTATACCAGGGATCAAACTCAGCGCCTTGTGCTTGCCAGGTAGACACTTATGCCACTAAGCTATCTCCCCCAACCCTGTTTTACTGACACTTCGAGTCAGCACTGGTTTTTTTTTTTGAAGTTTCTATTTTGAAGAAAAACAATAGCAAAATTGCAAAGCAATATGATACCTGGATAACAATGGTTAACGCAATTCACATTGTTATCTTTAAATTGGTTACTCAGATTATGAGATGTCAGCCTTTAATTGTCCAAACAATATTAGCACAAATCTGTTTTCAATTAACTGAGAGAAATTAGTAGCATAACTATTTTAACTATTTATATCAGTATTAATCTATATCATCTATCTATCTATCTATCATCATCTATCTATCTTCATTTACCTTTCCTGTTATTTTTTTCCACCCCCCTAAACCAATTACTCTTTCCTTTGGATGTTTCTTTCCACTTTACAGTATCTATTGTACATTTTGAATCATAGTTCCTCTTTCAGCATTAGGGGCCACAATATGATGTTTATGCATTTGTATCGACTTTATTTCACATGAATATAGTCTCAGGTTGTATTTGTTTATCAAAAAAAAAGCCTCCAGTTCATCCTTTCTTATGGCTGATAATCTTCCATTATATAAAAAGACCACATCTTTTTATTAATTCTTTGGTCGATGGGCATTTGAATTGTTTCCAAGATCTAACTATTATAAATTGTGCTGCTATAAATATAGGTGCACATTTGTCACCATGGTACAGTGTTTTTAATTATTCTGGGAAGATACCCAGAAAGGGTGTAGCTGGGTCGAATGAGACCTCCAATCCTAGCTTTTTGAGAAATTTTCGCACTGATTTCCATAGTAGCTGTACCAGCCTACACGCCTGCCAACCATGGAAAAGGGTTCTTTTTTCCACACGGCCCTGCCAGCATTGGTTATTAGTTGAATTCTTCATAATAGCTATTCTTTCGGGGCTGAGATGGAATCTCAGTGTTTTTTAATTTGCACCTCTCAAATGACCAATGATGCGAACATGATGCTGAACATGTTTTCGTATATATTTATTTTCTATTTGTATTTCATCATCTGAAAAGTATGTATTTATCTCTGATATCCATTTTTGGCTGGGTCTTTAAATTTGGAAGGTCTGATTTAATGAATTCTGTATGCATTCTT
Organism: Octodon degus; assembly: GCF_000260255.1. NCBI lineage: Eukaryota > Metazoa > Chordata > Mammalia > Rodentia > Octodontidae > Octodon > Octodon degus. The sequence goes on from NW_004524583.1 coordinate 28,263,876, forward strand.
GATAGTAAACCTTTGTCTGAGGAGCACCCACCATACATTTTTTCCGACGCTGTGGGTCATCTCTTCACTATGTTGGTGGTGGCTCTTGCTGTGGGAAAGCTTTTTAATAAGACGAGATCCCAGTTGTTGATTCTTCATGATAGGTCCTGTGTGATCAGGGTTTGACTCATAAAGTCTTTGCCTACACCAGTGTCTTCAAGAATTTTACCTATTCTATTTTCCAGCAGAATTAATATTTCTCTCTTAATATTTAGAGCTTTGATCCATTTCAGATTTAGTTTAGTGTACGGTGAAAGACATGAGGCTAATTTTAACCTTTGACATGTGCAGAGCCAGTTTTTCCAGCAGACTGTCTTTCTTCCAGAGTATGTATTTGGCACCTTTGTCAAATGCAAGGCAGCTGAAAATGTCCAGAGTTGTTTCTGCATCTTCTAGTCTGTTCCACTGATCTTTAGGTCTGTTTTTATAGCACAGTAGTGTGTTGTGTGTGTGTGTGTGTGTGTGTGTGTGTGTGTGTGTGTATGTGTGTTGTGTATTTAGTACAGGGTCTACAGGGTTTCACTATACAAATTGGACTCATAGTGATCCTCCTGTTTTCAGCCTCCCAAGTGCTGGGATTACAGACGCGCGCCACCACGCCCAGTCTCAATTGCCATCTCAGTGTGCTCTGGGGGCGGGGCCGGCACTTTTTTTTGGTTTTTGTTTTTTTTTTAAATCACAGTAGCTTTAGAGCATAATTTCAAGTCAGGAACTGTGATGCCCCCTGCCTTGCCTTTATTGCCCAGAATTGTCTTTTCTATTCTATGTCTCTTCAGGCTCCAATGAACTTTAGGATTGTTTTCTGTAATTCTTTGAGATAAGCTGTTGTTATTTTGATTAGAATTGCATTAAATCTTTACAGGAGTTTTGGAAGTGTAGCCATTTTCACTATATTGATTCTTCCTACTTGAGAACAGTCGATATCTTTCCATTTTCCGATATCTGCTTTAATCTTTTCCAGAGTACTGTAGTTTTCAGTGTAGAAGTCTTCTACACCCTTCATTAGATTGCTTCCTAGGTATTTCATTTTTTTGGATTCTATTGGGTAAGGTGTTGTTTCCCTAATTTCTCTCTCACTGAGTTTGTTATTTGTCCACATGAAGGCTATTAATTTTGAGTATTGACTTTCTTCAAGCTACATTTCTTAATTTGCTTATTAAACTTAACAGATATTGAGTAGAGTTTTAGGGGTTTTCTATGTAGAGTATCATGTCATCTACAAATAATTTCACTTCTTTCTTTCCTGTCTTCATTCCTTTTATTACTTTCTCTTGCCCAGTTGCTCTAGCTCAAGTTTCCAGGACTATGTTGAATAAGAGTGGAGACAGTGGACATCCTTCTCTTGTGCCTGATTTTGAAGTGAAAGCTTTCAGCTTTTATCCATTTAGTATGATGTGGGGTGTTGTTTTGTTATAGATGACTTTTATTAGATTTAGGTTTAGATAAAGACCATTTGTTTTGATTTCTGTGGGGTTTTATCATGAATGTGTGCTGGACATTATTAAAAGCTTTTCCTGCATCTATTGAGATGATCACATGATTTTTGTCTTTGTCTCTGTTATTATGGTGTTTTATATTTATTGATTTATGTATGTTAAAGCATCCCTGCGTCCCTGGGATGAATAC
>NW_004524583.1:28266240-28266966 GCF_000260255.1 Octodon degus
CAGCACCACACGCCAGCCAGCCCCGCCCCCTGGTGGGCTGAGCTGGACACACACACACACACACACACACACACACACACACACACAAATAAACTTTAAAAAAAAAAAAGTAATTCAACAGTAGCAACTGTACTTGAAACTAATTGCTTCAGTATTAAGATAGCCAAAAATTTTTCATGTACATATTTCACACAGTGTGATTTTAAAGAAAATTATAAGCTTTATGAAATATCTTGTAATTATTATGTGTTATAACTTGAAAGGTTTTTAAAGTATTGTACAAAGCCTTAAGTTTAAAAAAAAATCCACGAAATTTTACATGCTATATTTATAACCATATAAAATAATGTTGATTAAAATTTAAAGAAAGTATGCAGGGGCTGAGGATTAGCTGGGTGGTAGAACACTTACCTAACCAGCTGGAAACCCCAGGTTTGGTCTTCAGTGCCAAAACCAAAGCCAAAAATAAATTTCAACTAGAAAATATGCAAAATTAAGTACAGGTGTATTTCAGGGGAGGGAGTACATATTCCTTCTAAAATGTTAATTCATTTTGCTGGACATTGAGTTTTCAATGAAATGTAATATTTAAAAGAAAATGTACTTAGCAACCAACTTTATTAGAAGGATTAGTGACAAAATATGAGCTGACACTATTAAATCTCTTTTATTAAAATATAAAATTGGAAGTCTTCAGAAATGTAGAAATTTGAAAAAAAAAAAAAA
>NW_004524583.1:28267066-28268901 GCF_000260255.1 Octodon degus
GTGTGTTAATTTCTACCCTGATTTTTGTAATTTCTTCTCTTATATTGGCTTTTATTTATTTATTTATTTATTTATTTTTATTTTTGTATTTTAGGGAAGGGTCTGCAGGGTGCTCAGAGTCTCACTACTAGATCGGACTCATAGTGATCTGACTATTTACAGCCTCCCAAGAGCTGGGATTACAGGCGCACACCACCACACCCAGTCTCAATTGCCATCTCAGCATGCCCCAGGGGCAGGGCCAGCTCTGCAAGCCTTGGGGGTGGAACTCCTGGCCCCTGGACCTGCTTGCAGGCATGAATATTTAGATTAGTCTGCTCTTCTTTTTCTAGACATTTGTGGTTCAACATTAAGTTATTTGTGTCTGCTCAGTTTTCCTGATATGTGTGTTAATTGCTATAAATTTCTCTCTTATGACTGCTTTCATTATGTCCTATAAATTCTGGTATGTTGTACTGTCATTGACTTTTATTTTTTTATTTTTTTTGACAGAACCGGGGATTGAACTCAGACCCTTGTGCTTGCCAGGGAAGCGCTTATTCCACTGAGCCATCTCCCTGTCCCCTGTCATTGTCATTTAATTGTAGAAACTGTCTAATTTCTTCTTTAGTTTCAAGTGGGACCCACTGGTTGTTCCAGAGGGTGCTATTTAATTTCCATGTGTTTGTGAAGTTCTTGTGGTTTCTTTTACCATTGATTTCTAATTCCACTGTGCTATGGCCTGATAGTTTGCATGGGATAATTTCAATTCCTTTCCATTTTCTTAAGCATGTTCTATGGGCTAGTATGCAGTCTGTTTTTGAGAACATCCTATGTACAGCTGAGAAGAATGCATTTATTGCTGTTGTGGGGTGTAACACTATATGCATCTACTAAGTCCCTTTGGTAAAAAGTTTAGTTGAGTTCTACTATTTCATTGTTAATTTTGTTGCATAGTTGATCCACATTTTTGTGATACTGAGATATTGAAATCCACCAATACATTTGTCTTAGTGCTTGTATTATTTTTCATGCCCTTTATTTTTTGTTTTGGCCGACAAAATAGCTCAGCAGACTAAAGTGCCTGCCTGGGCAAGCACAGGGACCAGGGTTTGAGCCCCAGTCCTGCATGCTGCACCAACCCCGCCCCCAGGGCACACTGAGCCAGTGACAGAGTCCAGGCGTGATGGCACACACCTGTAATCCCAAAGCTAGGGAGGCTGAAAACAGGAGAACCACTACAAGTCCAAGTTGCATAGTGTGACCCTGTACCAAATACATAATGAAAAAGAAAGATCATTTATCATTTGTTTTATACCGCTGGGTACACTGGTATTTGTTGCACATATATTTATACCGCTGGGTACACTCGTATTTGTTGCACATATATTTGTGACTGTTATCTCTTCCTTTGGAAGTGTCTCCTTGACAAGGGTGTAATGACCTTCTTTAGCTCTCTTAATTAGTCTTGGATTCAAATTCCCTTCACCTGCAAACAGAATAGATAGCCCTGCTTTTTTCTGAGTTCCTGGGGCATGAAGCATTATTTTCCATCCCTTAACTGCCAGTTTACGAATTTATTTTTCAATTAAATGTTTCTTATATACAGCATGCTTTTTGGTCATCCTCCTTGATCCATTTTTCCAGTCTGTGGTTTGTTTTTTTTTTAACATTTTTTCATGTATTTATTTGTTATTTGTATTTCTTCATCTGAGAATTGCATGTTCATCTCAAATGCTCACATTTGAATTAGGTCTTTGAATTTAGGAAGCCTGAATTTTTTAGTTCTTTATATATTCTAGATAGAAGTATTTTGTCTGAGGGAAAATAGGATAATTTTTTCCCATTATGTAAAT
>NW_004524583.1:28269001-28272227 GCF_000260255.1 Octodon degus
TTAATACTGAGATCATAGTTTGGTTAAAAGGCCAAAATATTTGTGACTGTTGTTATGGTCAAAACAAACAAACAAATGAAAAACGCTTAACATGTGTATCGTATTTTATTATGTACAGAGAGCTCTATATACACCATCTTGCCCTCTCACCAGCCTGAGAGGTAGGGTGCTGTCACTTGTTCTTCAAAGGCTCTTCTCTTTCCTTTTCCTTCCTCCCTCCCTCCCTCCCTCTGAGCTATACTGCCAGCCCTCAAAGTTGTTTTTTTTTTTTTTTTTTTTTTAAACAAAAGAAGTTCAGAGAAGTTAAATACCTTTCCTATGATCATAAGCAGCTGCGCTATGTGTTCTTCTCCCCTCTGTTCCTCTTCTCCTCTGCCCTTTGCGGTACTTCCTTCAGTCAGTGGAGTTTCCAGCTGGGAGGACCTCCGCTGCCCTGAGTACACACCATGGCCTTCTGTGCATGCAAGGCACCCAGCGCTCATGCTCACAGCTTTCCTAACCAGGTGGATCTGAGATGCCATGTAAATGCATATTTTAATTACTCTTTTTTTCTAAGTGTCATGTTGTCTGCATTTTTAGGACTTGCAGACTTGGAAGAATCTAAATGATCGCAACCTTTCAGGAAATATGACAGGCAGCATTGGTATGTTCTGTTTCATTTGAAATCTGAGATTAATGCTGCAATCATTTTGTCAGTATAAAAATACATACTTAAATTTCTTCAGATTATTTATTTGCATGTCATCTTTGCAAAGCATTTCTAAACCTATGGTCATAGGATGTGAAGGTGTGAAGGTTCACCAGTGGTTAGTAGTTATAAATGGTACCATGAACCTTGTTTATATTCAGGAAATGACCATCTGTAACTCAGAACTACCATAAAATATGAACAACAAGTAAAATAAGTAATTTAATTTTTTTATCTTGTTTTTCAATTAATGGTCAGTGTCTTCATGCCAATAAACAAGTAGAAAGGTTAAACCTTTCTGGTAATCCAATATGTTCTTTCAACATATGTTTATGTGAAATGATTCATTTTTATTTCTTTTTTTAAATGTATTTAGTACAGGGTCTACAGGATCTCACTACACAGATCAGATTTATAGTGATCCTCCCATTTTCAGCCTCCCAAACACTGGGATTACAGGCACACGTCACCTGTAATCAGTGACCTGGGACCTTTCTTCATTTCTATCTGCATTCATTCTCTAAATTAACCTCATCATGTCATGTGACCTTTAGCTAATGTTTTCTCCCAACTTGGTCCCTGTACTTTCCCAGACAGCTCCTGTCCTACTCAGGCTGATTTTCCCTCCACTAACCCTTTTTCTTTCTCAGCCTTCCCCAGTTCTCTAAATAACATTTCCATTCTGCCAGTAACTTCAGCCAGAATCTTCATAACTGTGTTTGACTCCTTAGCCCTTCATTACCTCATCAAATTCATTAGCAAATCCCCTTTCAGAATGCGCCCCGGGTCTGTCCATTTCCCACACCACATCCCTACCAATCGGGTTGCATTGCTGAGGGGGAAGCTCCCTAGGAGCTCTCCCTCTGTTATTCCTTTTGCTCTTTGAGTCTGTTCTTCATACAGCAGCCTGATGGAACCTCTAAAATATGTCAGATCGCATCATTCTTCTATGCTAACCCTCCCTTGGCTTCTCATCTCTTTCATGGCAAAAGATGCCACTTCTAAGGGTTCATGAAACTCTACATAACCTTATCCTCCCTTTCCAGTGGTTTCCCTAACTTTCTCTATTTAAAAAAAAAAAAAATTGTGTTTTCTCCAATACCTTTGATTTTAAGCATTATTTTTTCCTGTATCTGAAAGATTATTTTCTCCACAGCCTTTTCCACTTGGCTTTTCACTTCTAATGCTATCATTTCAGAAATTTCTAATGAGGGGCTTCAATTCCCTCTATCACATCGTGCTGTGGAGTTGTATTGGTGTGCTACGGGTCTGCTGTTGCATTTTACTCCTGTGCCTTGTCAGTTTCTGTTTTATTTTATTGTCTGTGCTGACACTTGTGGATTCCTTATGTCAGACAGTTTATCACTAGTACTGAGGTTGCCTTAGAAAATGTCTGTTTCTCAGGGGCATCCTCTAGGTATAGGTTTTTTTTTTATCTTTGTGTCTATCTCAAATACCCAACTTTCCCAATTTATTAAAGATGAGAATTTGTTATTTGGCTCAGCATCCAGTCCTTTGGTACTGGACTATGGTGATAGTTATGACCCCAGACAATCACAATATAGTCATACAAGGGAGAGAAGCTGATTGTAACAGGTGACAGACTTCCTGGCTGAATGATAACAACAGCATCAAGCACTGTGGTAACTCTCACCCTGGTAATTTCAATCATAACTGCAAGTTGTACTATTGTATAAAAAATTCAACATATGCCAGAAACTTGTATGCAATGATTTTCTTCTTTGAGGTGATTTTACCTTATTTTGAGGGACTTGAGAGGGATATGGGACATCATAGAGAGATGAATGTGGGCAGACATAGTAAAAGCCAATCTGGAGGGCAAAGGATGACCAAGTTTGAGCAAACTGGAAAATATAGTGGAGAAAAACTGTCAGAAAAAGCAAAAGAATACTGAAGTGAACTAGAAAGAGAAGAGGCAGTGTTCACTCACAGGAGCATATCATAAAATCAAGAGAGACAGTTGAGGATCTAGAGAAAAAAAGATCAACTCAAGGCTTTTACAAGTAAATGGATGCAACTGGAGACCATATTGTTAAGTGCAAAAAAAATCAGATCTGTATGTGCAAACATCGTATTATCTCCCGAGTGTAAGACCCTGAAAGAGTAAATAAAATCTGAAAGGTACAACAGGTACTGTGAAAGGGAAAGAATCTGTTGAATGGGAAGGAAAAACTGGAATGAGGAAAGGGACAAAAGAAACAAAGGAAAAATTTATACTTATGTATACATTCAGGATGGCTTGTATAACTGTACTGCTGGCTTTTGTTTCTCTATTGAAAGCAGCACTTAATGCATAAATTTTTTCTTTGTGTTCTATCTAATTTTTTTTTTTTTTTTTTTTTTTTTGCGGTACTGGGGATCGAACTTGAGACCTTGTGCCACGCACTTGACAAGCAACCACTTATGCAGCTGAGCTGACTGCCCAGCCCTCTTATAACTTTTAAAAATAAATTCTGCAATCAAATCGCACGGGTAACAGTTGAAAGACTTAACAACTGGGATCTGTTCTTACTGAGA
>NW_004524583.1:28281612-28283846 GCF_000260255.1 Octodon degus
AGCCACTGGTAGTCTTTATTTTTTTCTCCCTCCCTCAGTTTACCTGTTTACCTTGCCTTGTGGATTCCTTCTGTTTGGGGTTTATAGGCTTGTAATCTTTGTTTTGTCTTTCTAAAATGTCCTTCAAAACAAGAGCTGGTGTAGTTGTATATTTTCTCAACTGTTGTTTTCATGGAGGTATCCTATTTCCCCATCAGGTTTGAAAGACCATTTTGCAAGCTACCTCAGTCTGGGTTGAAAGTTATTTTTCTTTAGAGCTTGAAATACTTCCTTCCAAGTTCTCCTTTACTTGAGAGTTTGTGCTGAGAAGTTAACTATGATTCTGATGAGGTTTTTCCTATATAGGTGATTTGTTTCTTTTTTCTGACAGGTTTTAATATTCTATTCTTGTGTTGAAATTCTGGAATAACCAGGGAGATGGCTCAGTAGAATAAGCGCTTGCCTGGCGAGTGCAAGGGCCTGAGTTCAATCCCCGGTTCTGAAAAAAAAAAAAAAAAGAAAGAAAGAAATTCTGGAATATAGACTATGATATGCCTGGCTGGAGTTTTTTTGTTTTTGTTTTTGTTTTTGTTTTGGTTTATGGCCAGGTGGGGTTCTATATCCCTCACTTGTCTGCATGTCAAATTATTTTTCTCTCCCAGGGAAGTTTTCTGCCCTAATATCTATGAGCAGTTGTTTGTTTGACAATTTGTGCTATCTCCTGCTTTTTCATGGACCCCAATTATTCTTAAGTTATTCTTTTTTGCATCATCTAGCAGCTGTTGTGTTGGCTTCTTATCGTGTCTTGCTATTTTAAGAAATCATCCTTTCCATGATAGCTGGCTGCAGGCCTGTCTTCTGTATCTGAGCTCCTGTCCTCACATGGGCTTAATCGGCTGCAATTACTATCAGTGGAATTGTGTTCTGGACATCAGCTTGAACTTGGCTTGTGGATTCCACTTCTTTCCTATGCTAAGCATTCTGGCTTCCATAATTTTCTTAATCTTTTCTCATTTATTGTCTGTATCTGCTGTATCATCACTAACACCATCTCTGCAATTATCTGAGAGATGATTTTTGATTTGATTTTTTTTTTTTTTTTTCTTTTGCAGAATTGAGGATTGAACTCAGGCCCTTGCACTTGCCGGGGAAGCACTTATTCCACTGAGCCATCTCCCCGGCCCCTTGATTGTTTTCTAGAGCTTCATTTAATTGCTTTGCTATTACCACTTTAGAGAGGCCAGGTGGGTGGTTTTCAAATTGTCCCACCTCATTGCCCCCTGAGTTTGCCTTTGGTATTGTTTGGAGTCGCATTTTGTTTAAGTGCCTCCTCCTCTTGCTTTCTTTCTTCCTTTCATTCATTCATTCATATTTTAGGACAGGGTGTACAGGGTCTCACTGCGTAGCTCCACTCGTAGTGATCCTCCTGTTTACAGCCTCCCAAGAGCTGGGATTACAGGCACGTGCCACCACGCCCAGTCTCAAACACCATCTCAGCATGCCCCGGGGGCAGGGCCAGCACAGCAGGCCTTGGGGATCGAACCCCTGGCCACTGTGCCTGCTTGCAGGAACTTTAATCCACTGAGCTACTTGGCTGGCTCTTTTTAATTTCTGGGGTGATGTTTGTAACAGATATTTACTGCAATTATATCACTTTTTGTTATAGTGGTACCAGTGACAATAACATAAAACACAGCCTAGAACATGCCAGGCTAAAGTAATCATTATTTTGCCACCTTTAACCATATAAAATAGATTTGTGGTTATATAACGAAATCTAAAACAAAACAAAATTGTATGTAATATACAAGTCCTTACTTATTATGTCAATTTTGCCCTTTAAAGTGGGTTAGGGGGGCACTGGACAAATAGCTCAGCAGATTAAAGCGCCTGCAAGCAGGCACAGGGGCCAGGGGTTCTATCACCTGGCCTTCCGTGTGGACCCCGCAATTGAGACTGGGCATGGTGGCACGTGCCTGTAATCCCAGCTCTTGGGAGGCTGTAAAGAGGTGGATCACTAAGAGTGCAATCTAGTAGTGAGACTCTGAACACCCTGTAGACCCTTCCCCCACCCACCCCCCAAAAAGGTGGGTTAGGGAGAAAAATAGAGAAATGGAAGGAAAGGAAGAGATTAGAAGGCTGGAGGACGGGGAGGAGGAGCGGTAGAATAAGCGCTTGCCTGGCAAGCACAGAGTCCTGAGTTCAATCCCCCTTACCGGAAAACAAACACGAGAGGGAGAGAGGGAGAGAGGGAG
>NW_004524583.1:28284439-28287928 GCF_000260255.1 Octodon degus
CTCCAGGCCCGGCAGCCCGGGCGGGCGGGCCTTCAGGGCGGCTGGGCAGCTCCGCACACCCGGCGCTCCGCTGCGCTGCTGCGTCTCCGGGAGGCCTCCGTGCTCACCTGCGCGTGCAGCGCGCCGGCAGGTTTGGGCCGCCTCTCTCACGCAGTTTCCCTTTCCGGGAGAAGGCACCTCTGGGTACCTCCTTCCTCTTCGTTGAAGTTGTTTTCTTCTCCGCGGGCTTCAGTTCAGGCCTCCGTTCCTTCGTGGGAGGCTCACCTCCCTCCCTGTTGTCTCCCCCGCATTGTTACATTCCGTCACCTGGATGGCAGCACTTGGCAGGCTCCTTCCCTGTTGCTTAGCGCTCCGCCATCTCCTCCACCTGTCCCCTACAATTTATTTTAATATCCTACAAGATTAAGATGACAATGTAAATAAGGCTCTTACCTGGAGCCTAAAATTTAAAGGAATGTCCAAAACTTAAGTAATCAAGATAAATAATACTTTATAGGGCCAGGGATATAGCTCAGGGGCACAGTGCCTGCCTGGCAAACACAAGGCTGTGAGTTCAATTCCTGGTACAAAATGATGATTTTTTTTATGCAATAGATTTAAATATCCGAGTGTCTTAGTCACTTTTCCATTGTTGAGCCATAGCACCCAACACTCGCAACTTGCGGGAGGAGAGGGTCATGTTGTACCGACTTGAGCCATAAGGGCGACCTAGGAAAATACGGAAATAATATGTACCCCTATATGCAGGCTTTGCCTTATTTTTTGTGATGACCTTTCTCCCAAAACACCAAGCACACATCAGAGGACACGCACAGTCGTCCACAAAACAAGTCCATGTTCATGTTGAAAAAACATCGACAGGTGGGTACAAACATCACAACTTCATTTTTAAAATGTAAACATTTATTTACATCAAAGCTGGATTTTATTTTAATTTTACTTTGGCTTTCATATAAGCACACTTATCAAATTTCAAGACCTAGTTCTTTTTGCTTGTCTTGTTTTGAATTGGAAGACTGCCAAGTTTGGCTGTCGTTTGGTCAAACGTATACCAAATTAAATTTAGTTGAATGTATACCAAAGTTGAATTTATGTGCTTGGTGTGCTTTTATGAAGTTTGTCATATTTATTACCTAAATTTTTATCCTGTTAAGATAAATTAGCTATTTAATAAAGCTCACTGAAAATTATTAACTAAATTCAGGCTTTACCTTTACCATGTTTAATTTTTATTTTGCTTTCTAGTGCATGGTGTCTTACTCTTCTCTCCTTGCCGGGACAAACACCCAACACTCAAAATGAAGGAAGGAAAGGTTTCTTTAGCTCACAGTTACTGGAGGTTTCAGTTCAGGCTTAGCTGGCTCCAAGGCAGAGTGGCACATGGCAGAGGGCAGCAGTTCATGGTGGTGGGATACAGCAAAACAGCAAGAACGGGGGCTGGGGAGATGGCTCGGTGGAATAAGCGCTTCCCTGGAAAGCGCAAGGGCCTGAGTTCATTCCCTGGTTCTGGAAAAAAAAAAAACAAAACACCAGCAAGAACAAAAGGAATAGCCACAACAGTAGCTACAGAGAGCAAGTCTGTCTCTCTGTCTCTCTCATGTTATATTCAGGCATTCTGCCCCAGGCTGGGGGTATCCCTCACACCCATAAGCCCAGCCTTGGATCATGAATTAACCAAATTGTAAAAGTATGCCTCAATGACTGCGTGAGGCTTTGGGGGGGACAAATACACAAAAACTATAACACATCATTTTCAACAGTTGGAGCTGGCCGAACTCAAGGGCTCTGGCAAAGGGTGCAGCAGCAGAGCTAATAACAATAAAACAACTGAGGCTGAGAAATCAAAGTGTTGGCTGGGTAAATGGCTCAGTAGAATAAGCGCTTGACTGGCAAGTGCAAGGGCCTGAGTTCAATCCCTGTTTCTGCCAAAACAAAAAAGAAAAATCAAAGAGTTGTGAGACCATCACGGAAGAACCAAGCCTTCAGCAGAAGATGATGATCAAACAGAATGCCTTAAATGAAAGGGTAACATTCTGGAACAAGAAGCTAGACGAGTATGTTTAAGGAGTTGTCAAGTTCAGATCTGACACACGAGAGGTTGAGAATCTTAGTTCAGGGTCCTTCAGTTGCCTTGCTCAGGAAAATAAGAACGACAGAATGGAGAGCGGGTGTGGCCTGCTAGCCCAGCTCCTAGCGCATCATGAGAGGGCACCCTGGCCACAGCCGGCCTGCAGTTCGTGGTAGCGTGGCTCCTAATCAGGCCGGGAGCTTCCTCTGCATGCCTGTGGGTCTCATCTCTGCATACTGGGTGCAGCAGGACACAGCTGGCAGAGCGACTCGCCACAGACGAGACCCAGCAAGGTGCATGCGCAGCTGTCTGCGTCATGTGAACACAGGCCCATGCTCGTGGTCTCAACTAAAAACTTAAAAGAAGGCTTAATAAGGCAGAAAATGTTTACTTATGAAGGCATCACGTGGATCAATTAGTGTGCCCTATAGTGATGGTAACAGTAACATTGATAAACTGCGGGTGGAGCCGGCCACTCTGAGCCAGACTCTTCACTCTTTGCTTGCATAGAAGCCCCCAAACAGCCTTTACAACATGGGTGCTGCCGATATTGGCATTTTCCTGAGAAAATGGAGTCATAAAAAGGTGAACATTGGTTAAGATCAAAGAGCTGCAACTAGTCCTAGTCCAGGTCCAGTGAGTGTGTGGGAGAGCTTCCTGCTACCCTGCGCCAGTGGGACCAGTCCCAGCCCAGGCGCAGCGTGGGCCGGACCCTCTCCCACCCCCTTGGGATGCCCACCACCACTCCGCAGACCTCCCCCACCCCACCTGCCGAATAGGAATTTCTGCCACGTTGCTGGAACCCCCAGACCCAGTCCTAGCCCAGGTCCCCTGAGTGTGTGGGAGAGCTTCCTGCTACCCTGCACCAGTGGGACCAGTCCCAGCCCAGGTGCAGCGTGGGCCGGACCCTCTCCCACCCCCTTGGGATGCCCACCACCACTCCGCAGACCTCCCCCACCCCGCCCGCTGAGTAGGAATTTCTGCCTCGTTCCTGGAACCCTCAGACCCAGTCCTAGCCCAGGTCCCCTGAGTGTGTGGGAGAGCTTCCTCTTCCCCCTAATTCACCTTGCCCCCTCCAGGCACACCTCAGGCCTGGCATACACACCTGGGGTGTACTCTGCAGCTGCAATCCCTGCAGAAAGTGTAGAGGATAGATCCACGCAGCTAGTCCCGGAGCAGAACATCTTGCCACAGGAGCACAACAGGTTTACCCTCAAGGGCATCAGTGGGAAAGAGCTGAGAACAGCAGCCAGACCCAAGCTAGACACAGCTGGATAAGTCCAAATTTTGTAGAGCTACACCTGAACTTCAGTACGTGCGAAGTTTATAACTACAGCAAAGATCTACAACAAAGATCAGAAGACAGTGCTACACAAAATGACGAGAAGGAACAAAATGCAACCTCAGAACCCAAGCCCACC